>NW_006921603.1:17419275-17419805 GCF_000298275.1 Orycteropus afer afer | reverse complement strand
CCAGCAATTCCATTACTAGGAATATATCCTAAAGAGGTGAGAGATAGAGCACAAACAGACATATGTACACCTATGTTCATTGCAGCACAATTCACCATAGCAAAGAGATGGAAACAACCTAAATGCCCATCAACGGATGAGTGTTTAACCAAATTATGGTATAGCCACACAACGGAATACTATGCCACATTAAAGAACAATGAGGGATACGCGAATCATCTGGCAATGTGGGTGAACCTAGAGGACATTATGCTGAGTGAAATAAGTCAATCGTAGGACAAGTACTGTATGAGCCCATTACTATAAAAAGACAAAGAAGGGTTTTCTTGGGAAAGGGAACTCACCTAGTAGGTTACAGAGATGGGGAGGAAAAGGAAGGTATTAATTTAGGGCTAGTTGGGGCTTACACGCTGACATGGGTTGTTGTTGTTGTTAATGTGCCGTCGAGTCGGCCCCGACTCATAGCGACCCCTCCTTGGGTTTCCGAGGCAGTACCACTACGGAAGTAGGATTGCCCAACCTTCCTTCCG
>NW_006921603.1:17415139-17418830 GCF_000298275.1 Orycteropus afer afer | reverse complement strand
TTGCTCCACATCCTACAATGGTGAGTAGCGATCAGGGTCTTAAAAGCTTTCAAGCAGCCATCTCGGATGCAGCTAATGATCTCCTAGCATTGGAAGTGAAGAAGAACGCGCACACACACACACACACAAAAGGGTGGGGGCATTTAGAAGCAGTCAACCCTAGGACATGATGGCCCTTGAGACCAGAAGAACCGGATGGTGCCTGGTTACCAATGCCAACCACTCAGGAAAGGATCAAATCTGGAGATCCTGGATAGAGTGGGAGGGAAAACGGAACAAAATCCAAAAACTCAATAATGACCAGAATTACTGGTCAGATGAAGTCTGGTGAGACTCCCAATACTATGGCCCTGAAATACGTTCGGCACCTGGAATAAAACTCACCTCCAGGGGCGGGCTTTCAGCCCAATGGTTGGCGAGATGTGCACGCAGACCACTCAACCCAGGATGCTGCACCCACACACTCAATGGTAATACAGTCTTAAAGCAACAGACTATGGGACACCAGGGGACCAACGTTCAAACTGAGGAAATGCAGGACAAACAGGAGTGCATAATTATGAGGGGCACAGGGGAGTGTTGCAGGGTAGGGAGGGGAGGAGACTGGGTTGGGGCTGGACATGGCGAATGGGGAATGAAACTAAATGTACACATGACTTTGAATGTAAAACAAGCTCTTAAAATAAAAAAAGTAAAAATAAAAAAAAGACTTAAAGACTTGGAAACCCTCTGGGCAGTTCTACTCAGTCCTATAGGTTCACTATAAGTTGGAATTGACTTGAGAGCAGTGAGTTTTTGGCTTACTGTTGAATTAGAGCTCATGGTCCATGGGTAGGTACTTAAAACCAAGTTAGGTCTATCATGGCCTTTCAAAACCTAAGGTTTTCAAATCTGAAACCACTGAGAGTAAGTCTTAATGCTTCCCTAGAACCAAGCTGACACTCAGGAGATGCAGGAGTCATGCTTTCTGACATGTGGAGATAACTGATCTGAAAAATCAATATTGCCAATGAAGTAGAAGCAAACATGACAGAAGGATATAGAGATGACAGTGTTTATGTCCTAGGAATTCAGGAGATCCAGATACACCCTGACTCTTACTATGATTATGAAAATTCTCCTTTTCAATTTAGTTAATTTACTTGCAACCGACAGAATCCTATCTAATCCTATAGTATTTAGCACAATGCCCAAGTCTTGGGAGCTCAATGCACCTAAAGTTATTTATTATTTGTTCACATCATTGCATTATCACTCTTATTCATACTTCCCAACTACCGATAAAAAGGAAAAGTTAAGATACCTAACTCAAGCTTATATTAGTATTTAGTAAATATAATAAGCTTCACACTATCACTTAATATCTCTATTGTTGTTGTTAGGTGCCATTGAGCCAGCTCACATCATAGCAACCCTACATAGAATAGAACAAAACACTGCCTGGTTGGTTCTAGGCCATCTTCACAATTCTTGCTATGCTTGAACCTATCATTGTAGCCACTGTGTCAATCCACCTCATTGAGGGTCTTCCTCTTGCTGACCCTCTACTCTGCCATGTATGATATCCTCCTCCAGGCTTCTGACAATGTGACCAAAGTAGGTAAGATGAAGTCTGGCGATTCTCACTTGAGGGTCTTCCCCTTTTTTGCTGACCCTCTACCATTGTGATGGTTGGAGCTGTGTGCCAACTTGGCTGAACCACAATTCTGTGTGGTTTAAGCTGTTGTGATGTGGTTATTCCCATAATGGGATCAGATGATTGTTTGAGCAGGCGATCTGTTGAAAGGGAGTTTCCTAGGAGTATGGCCTGCTTCTAGTATATCCAAGGACATCCTGGGAAAAGAGACATTCTTCTGTGGATCGGGATTCTGTTGTGCTGCTCACAACTGTCCGTGAGTGCACAGTCCACCATTTGGCCTGGAGATCTTGGATTTGTCATTTGTTGGAGTCAACAGCCAGTGTACTGCCTGCCAGCCTTGAACTCCACAGCCCCTGCGGTTGCAAGAGTCAGGAAAAGCCTCCAGGTTGACATGGAAAAGATATCCTTCTCCAGGCTTCTGGCAATATGACCAAAGTAGGTAAGATGAAGTCTGGCCATTCTCGCTTCTAAGGAGTACTCTGGTTGCACTTCTTCCAATACAGATTTGTTCATTCTTCTGGCAGTGCATGGTATTTTCAGTATTTGCTGCTATCCAGCAAAACATTCGATACTTTTTCTGTAATTAACACTTATGTTGACTTTCAATCAGATGGAGGAATAGGCAGACTAGTGACACGGACCCTCTTCAACAAAGAAAAGAAAAACCAATTGACAGAGATACAGAAGATAATCCTGGAGCCCTGAGCTTTGAAAGGAAGTATGCAGAAGTGGATTAGGCACCAGCTAGTGGAAAAACCTGAACGAAAACAGTAAGTACAGAGATGGTCAGAGTTGTGGACTGTCAGCTACTCTGACAAGACCAACAGCCTGAATATTTCCAAGTGGTGCTGGGACCTGAGAATTGACCTAAAGATCAATCCTGGTCACCAAGGGCTGCAGGGACAACTGCACTGGTGGCCTGTGACTAGGAAGGGAAACAGCAAGGAGGAAAACAGCCTGAGCTGTGGACTTTCCCCTGTCCAGAGGGCATAGCCATTTTGAATGTTTACAAGTGGCAGCCATTTTGGATATTTAAAGTGACTGAGGGCACAACCATTATGAACGTTTACAAGTGGTGGCCATTTTGGATATTTAAAGTGACCAAGGGCACAGCTATTTTGAATGTTTATAAGCAGTGGCCATTTTGGATATTTAAAGGGACTGAGGGTGCAGCCATTTTGAATCTTTACAAGTGACAACCATTTTTTATTTTAAAGTGATAGCATTCTCATTCGGATTCCAGTGACCTAAGAATAGACTCTGTTTGCCAGGGTTGGCAGAGACATACAAGAGGCAACAGGAAAGGAGATAGGTGTTTAAGTGCTGTCAACTAGTGAATAGAGGAGCACAGTACCCTACTTGCATAGATAACATACAAACAAAACAAAGAAAATGAAAATTGTGGGCAAGACACTCCAACATACAATCACCAATTAAATATAAATACAAAAACATCACAATGCCTCGGAGACAACAGAGCATCACAGTCCACACAAAGAAGCAAGATAAAGCAGGAGAAACAAGGAACCAGTATACAGACCCAAAACACATCCCTGAGGAAAATGCAGCACTGGAACTCCCTGAAAAGGAATTCAAAAGAATTATATTTAAGTGTCTTCAATGAATTTAGAGACAGATCAAGGAAAACACAGAGAAAACCCTAGAACAATTTCAAAAGACAATACAAGAACAAAATGATAAAATAAGTGAAAAATTAGAAATGATACAAACTCTACACACAGAAATCCAAAAGATTAATACTAAATTTTCAGAAATAGATGAGACATTGAAAGGGCAGAGGAGCAGAATTGAATCAATGGAAGACAGAATTAGGGAGATTGAAGGCAAATACCTGAACACTTCTTTGTTGTTGTTGTTGTTATGTGCCATCGAGTCGGCCCCGACTCATAGCAACCCCTCCTTGGGTTTCCGAGGCAATATCACTACGGAAGTAGGATTGCCCAACCTTACTTCCGAGGAGTGCCTGGTGGGTTTGAACCGCCAGCCGTCTGGTTAGCAGGCAAGTGTCTTAGCCACTATGCTACCAGAGCT
>NW_006921603.1:17396640-17414009 GCF_000298275.1 Orycteropus afer afer | reverse complement strand
ATATTTGCCAATAATTACATATCTGGCAAGGGACTTAACTCTAAGATTTACAGTGGAAGAGTGGATGACCAAACTATGGTACATACACATAATGGAATGCTATGCAGCACTAAAGAATAATGTAGAGTCTGCAAAACACCACACAATATGGATGAACTTGGAGGACATTATGCTGATTGAAATAAATCAATCACAGAAGAACAAACATAGTATTAGTCTATTGTTGTGTAGGGTCAAGGAAAGGTTTATATATGGAGGGAAACTTTCTTTGTTGGTTGCCAAAGGTGGGAGGGGAGAGGAGGAAACACTGCAAAAAAAAAAAAAAAAAGCACTGACCCATGTCACTTTAGTTTTGTGTATTTCACTGTACATAAATTATTTATCAATAAAATGCATTAAAAAAACACTTATGCTGTACTCCATGATCTACAGAGAACTTCCACTTAGAGTAGCATTGTCCTATAGAAATATAATGCAAAACACAAATGTGAGTCATATATGTAATTTTAACTTTCTTAGTAGCCACATTTGAAAAAATAAAAAACAAGTCAAATTAATTTTAATAATTAATTTTATTTAAATCAATGGATGCAAAATATTGTCATTTCAATATATAATCAATATAAAAAGTAATCAATGAAATATTTTACATATTATTGTACTAAACCTCTGAAATTCAATGTATATTTTAGATTTACAATACATCTCAATTTGGATTAGCCACTCAAGATTTCAATAGCCACTTATAGCTAGTGGCTACCACATTAGAAAGTGCAGAGTAAAATGCTTCATCAGTCTTCACAACAACTAATCACAAAGATTAAAGCTTTCGTAATTGTAGATGAGAACAATGAAAACTCAGAGAAATTAAGTAATTTGTTCACTGCTGTTGCTACAATTTACTAACTGCCCTTTTGGAGCAGCTAAAGTTCATAGATTAGGCTTTCTAGAGAAAAATAAGCATTGCTGATATATCTTAACCATTATAATTTTCTCTGGACCTTTTCACACAAAATCCATTGCTTTTTTAACATGAAACTTGCTTTATATTCAAGACAAGTATATGACAGTGTTTAGCATAGTGCCTGGAACACAGCAGGCACTCAATTTATGTTGATTTTCTTTGTATCCTAGGGTAAACTACCTTTTCAAGGACTATTTCATGCTTGGGAAAATACCTACAAGATAATGTTAAGGAAAATTAACAGAACACAAATCTGATTCTAAAATGTAAATCCTACTCTTTAAAAGAAAAGAAAAATTCTGCCTCTATGTGTTCATAGACAAAACAATGGAAGGATATGAATCAACATATTAATAATGATTAGCTCTTTGAGAAAGCTGAGTGTCCTTGGGCAGGGGTTTACTGGCAGAGTGGGGTGCATCTAGGTGTACCTATCGGCAGAGCTGGAAGAACTTTGTAACACTTGCCCGAGCAGGGCTGAGGCCAGGCTAAGAGGCCAAGGGCCAGAGAGGTGTGTCTGAGGGCATAGCAGACTGTCCTGATCAAAGAATTGTGTCCTGAGCACACTTCTGAACTTGAATTGTAGCCTGTTACTTCCTTAATAAATCCCATAATCATGAGTATAAAAACAAATAAATAATGATTAGCTCTTTATGGAGTTATCAGAAATTATTTAAATTATACTTACAGTTGTATATTCTGAACAAAGCTTGCAAAAATGCTTCACCCTCCACATTACCCACACCCATATCCACACCACTTTGTAATATTACTTTGCATTTCCCTCCATCAAGAGGTGGAATATTTCCTCACTTCTTAAATCTGGAGCTGGCCTTGTGACTTGCTCTGAACAACAGAGTGGAAGTAACCTTTTGTCAGTTCCCAGCCTAGATCCAAGAGGCCTTGTGGACTTCAGCTTTCTCTCTTGGCTCCTCTGCCTTCAGCAGGAAAATGAGTCCAAGCTAGTCCACTATAGAATGAGACTACACAGAGGACTCGGTCCAGTCATCCCAGCTAATTCCTCAGACATGTGAGTGAGTCCCACAAATAAGAGCTGAGCTTGGTTGACCAGAGGACTGCCCAGCTGATCCCTGGAATTGTGGGCTAAATTGATGTATGTTATCTTAAGCCAGTAAGTTTTAGGATGATCTGTTAAGCAGCAAAAGCTAACTGATACATATACAACATCCAGAATTTCTACAATGAAAACTCAAACATTCTTGTAACAAATAAAAAACAATCACCTTAAAAAGAAGAAGGAAGAAAGGAAGGAAGAAAAGGAAGGAGGAAGGCACAAAGGAAAAACAAGCACAGCGTGAAGTCTGATAGATTCGGGTTCAACGCCTGGCTCCACCATCCAGTAGCTGTGGCAGACAAGTTATCAAATTTTTCTAACAGTACCTACTTCATAGAATGTTTTTTTAAAAAATTAAAGTGCCTAAGGCAATTGAGCTCTGGTAGCACAGTGGCTAAAGCACTTGACTGCTAACCAGAAGGCTGGTGGTTCAAACCCACCAGCCACTCCTCGGAAGGAAGGTTGGGCAATCCTACTTCCGTAGTGATACTGCCTCGGAAACCCAAGGAGGGGTCGCTATGAGTCGGGGCCGACTCAACGGCACATAACAACAACAACAACAAGGCAATTGACTGCTAACCAGAAGGCTTGCGGTTCAAACCCACTAGTCACTCCTCAGAAACAAGATTGGGCAATCTACTTTCTAGAGATACCTCCTCCAAACCCCAAGGAGGGGTTGCTATGAGTCGGAAACGACTCAACAGCAGTGAATTTGGGTGAGTTTTTTGTTTTTTTTTTTTAATATTTAGAACGACTAACTGAATATCTGACCCTTAAAAGGCACCTGGTATATCCCAAATCCTTTCCTTACCATCTCCTTCCTCATGTTCCCAGCAATGCCTATTTCTTTCTTTCTTTTTTTTAAAAAAGAAAAAAATGGCTCTGCTTTATCCTACTCAACTATGCAATTCTAGAGTTCATTTTTTATTCTTAATTCATTTTCATCTCCTGTCCCGGATAGAAGAAGTCAAGTAACTAAAATCCATTTCATTATGTGCTGCATCTTTAGCTTTGGAGAAAATGTTAAATATCGGGAAGATTATAACTTCCTTAATAGCTAACATTTCCCTGAACACTTCATTATGAAAATTGCAAACATACCAAAAAGTTTACAGAACTTCACACCATGAGTACCCATATATCTAATACCAAGATTTGACAACTGAAAACATTTTGCAGTTTACTTTATCTATTTTTTTCTTTTTGCCAAACTTTTTGAAAATGAATTGAAACATCATGTTTCCTAAGCCTCCAATTCTTCATCACACATCTCCTAATAAGGATATTGTTCCACACAACCACAAAATTAATGATAATTCCTTAATGTTAACTGGACAATCTACTTCCGTTAAAATTTACCACCTTGGAAACTCAAAGGGGGTCACTATGAGTCGGAATCAACTTGATGGCAGTGAGTTTGTTTTTGGTATAAGGAGCTCTGGTGGCATAGTGCCTAAGGCATTTGACTGCTAACCAGAAGGCTGGAGATTCAAACCCACCAGCCACTCCATGGAAGGAAGTCTGGGCATTCTACTTCCTTAAAGACTTACCACCTCAGAAACCCAAAGGGGGTCACTGTGAGTCTAAATCAACTTGATGGCAGTGACTTTGGTTTGGTTTTTGGAATGTTATCTATGGCGTCCCTGGATGGCACAACAGTTAAGTACTCATATACTAACCAAAAGGTTGGCAGTTTGAACCCACCCAAAGGAACCTCAGAAGAAAAGCCTGGCAATCTGCTTCTGAAAGATCACAGCTGTGAAAACCCTATGAAGTACTGTTCCATCCTGCACACATGGGGTTGCCATGAGTCAATGGCAATGGATCTGCCTTTGGTTATAATGTCATCTAATAGCCAGTCTATACTCATATATGCCCTATTGTCTCAAAACTGTGTTTTTTAATGTCTGATTTTTCAATTAATAAGTTTACATATAAATCTATATGATGCTCATAACAATACTTTGAGATAGGTATTATAATTCCCATTTTAGAGTTGAGAAAACTGAGTTCATAATATAAGCTTTCTTGTCAAAAATCACACAGCTAGGGAGTTTATGGCAAAGCCACTATTTAAATTTAGGTAAGTGTTTATCTGTTTTAATAGATCAAATTGATATGTGACCTAATGCATTTAAAATTTTCAAATATCAATGCACTCTAAAACAATAAAGCTTTTAGAAGAAAACATAAGACAACATTTTTGTGACCTTGGGGCAACCCAACATTTCTTAAACAGGATCCAAGAAGTAGTAACCATAAAGCAAACATCAATAAATTGGACTACATTAAAATTTAAAATTTCTGTTCATCAAAAGATATTTTTAAAAGAAATCATTAAAGAGTAAAAAGGCAAGCCACACTATGAGAGATACTTGTAATACAGGTATCAGAAAGATTCATATCTAAAAGCATTTATTAAAAAAAAATTCCCACAAATCAGTAACAGGAAGGCAGACAGCCCAACAGAAATTCGGCAAGTCATAAACAGGTCTTTCAAAAAAGACTGCATACACATGGCCAATAAACTTATGAAATGGTCCTTAACTTCATAGCCACCATGAAAATTCAAACACTACAATGAGACACCACTACACACCATGTTGACACAGTAATAACCTTAACCATCACTAGCATTATTCTTGCCTTGCACCTCAGCATTCACTACTGCCAGATGTACATTGATAACGTGCTAAATAGTAGGATAGTAGTTTTACTGTTATTGTACATATGAAATGTCCGATATCGAGGTAGTTGGTAAGTGAGGAATAGATTTACAGCAATGAGAATAATGGAACTGCAACTACCACACATAACACACATAAACACAACTAAAACCAAACCAAATGCACTGCTGTCGAGTCGCATCCTACTCACAGTGACTCTTCCTTGGGTTTCCAAGGCGGTATCACTATGGAAGTAGATTGCCCAACCTTCCTTCTGAGGAGTGGCCCATGGGTTTGAACCGCCAACCTTCTGGTTAGCAGTCAAATGCCTTAAGCACTACACCACCACAGTGTTAGGCAAAAACAGCCAGAACAAAACATTGCATACAGAATGATTCCACTTACATAAAATTCAAAAGTGAGATACCCAGAGAGGGCCACTGCAGGGATCACTACTCTGGAGAGTGGATGGTGGTAAGCAGTGCACAATTCCCCATATTTTGGGAGCAGTGTCCTGGCCCGGCTCCTGCCACCACTGTGTAGACAGTTGGGCTGGACAGAGACCCACTGCCAGGCTAAGGGCGACAATCAAGAAGGTGATGGAAGCCACCGAGAAACTGCAGAAATAAAAGCCCAAATTGGACAGGTCAGCAGCCCAGATTCCAAGATGAAATCAGCAAGCAAAGTCCCTTTTATCAACTCAAGGTAGACACAGATCCAATTCAAGCCCCAGCCTCCAGCAGAGAAAGTCCCTGAACCCAGTACACATCTGATTTCCACACAGATAACTCTTTACCAGGAGTCCTTCCTACCTGCCTTGTAAGTTATTGATGAACCTTGTACCCTTGTGAAGGAAGAATCAATTGTACTAGAGACTCACTGCTGAGGAAGAGGAAGTCTCAATGCCCTGCTTCTGAAGTGCTTCTGTGTGGGTCAACCCACCATGAAGCAGACAGTATCAGAAAGCTAGCACCATCTTGGTACCCCTCTCTTCCTGGAGCCCTGCTTCTATTTATTACATTCTGGTCTGGCTGTGCTGTGTTGCTGGGGTAAGGGCAAGCACTGGAGTTCAGAGCCAGCACACATAATCCTTCCGGGCTGGAAGGCTGATACACAGGACGTGGACTTGTAGCACCTATGTCTGCTTGCTAACGAGAAGCAATGCACTCATGTCTTTTTTGTACCCAAAGTAAGCTGGAGCATTCAACCGTCCCAAAGTTCATCTGTCACTTCTAGGTAGTAGTGTCTGCTCCAGAACCTCTGAGCTAAGATGCTGGTGCTTCTAAGAGAGGAAAGAGATATGGAAGGCACCCTCTTGAGAAAAGAGTGTCTAGGACTACTTGAATTTGAATGTAGACTATAAATTCAAGATCTTTGCTATAGGGTTAGGGAATAGATAGGCTGCTGCTGGAAAATGCTTTGAGACTTTGGAAAGGGAACAGTCTCCTCCAGGAAATAACAGGCTCTTCTCCAGACAGAGACAGAAAGTCCATGTAGATTTCTTGCTGTTTACGTATCATTCTTGCAGCTGCCTCATGGGTTCTCAAGCTGCTGACAGTCCTTTGCCCGCCTCTGTAACTGCCTCTTTCCCCAAACACACACACACACACACACACACACACAGAGCTTTCCCTTTTTTCATCCATACATTTAGTTCCAGCATATTCTGCCTCCTGCCATAGCCCCAGCACTCCAGTCACAAATTCTGTTCCAGGAAGAATTTGAGGTTCTGACAACAGTACCTATCCCCCACAGTATTACTTCAGTTCAGAATTACTAGAAAGTTTCCTTTTCTTCAAATGTATGATTAATTGAGCTTTGTGATTTTAGTCCTCATTTCAGAAAGTTTAAGATAATGAAATTGGGCAAAAGTGAGTGAAGGTGAGACTGGGATCTTAAAAGCTTACAAGCGGCCATCTAGATGCAATGATGGGTCTCTCCTCATCCAGAACAAAGTAGAATGAAGAAAACCAAAACGCATGGGAACAATTAGTCCAAACAACTGGTACACCATGCAATCCTCAGCCTATATGACTGAGACCAGAGGAACTAGATGGTGCCCAGCTACCACTGTCAACCACTTGGAGGGGGATTTCTGTAGGAGATCCTGGATAGAGTGGGAGAGCAATGTGGAATAAAACTCAAAACCATAAAAAAAAATAAATAAAAGGTACCAGGTTTGTTAGTCTGATAAGAGCCTGGTGGAACCAACCCCTTAGACTATGGCCCCTAGCTGCTCTTCAGGTCTGGAATCGAATCCACTCCTTTGGCTGCCAGCCAAACAAAAGACAGGCATATGAGCTGAACTTTTACATTAGGTAGATACACTCCTTGGAGAGATCAATTACAGGAGAACAGAAGGGCTGTGTATGCACACACAGGCAGACAGCTCAGGGGTTAGGAGTGCATGGGAGAGAAGGACACAGGGAAGAAGTAACTTGTTGTTGTTGTTGTTGTTATGTGCCATCGAGTCAGCCCTGACTCATAGCGACCCCTCCTTGGGTTTCCGAGGCAGTATCACTACGGAAGTAGGATTGCCCAACCTTCCTTCCGAGGAGTGGCTGATGGGTTTGAACCGCCAGCCATCTATCTGGTGAGCAGTCAAGTGCCTTAGCCACTATGCTACCAGAGCTCCCTATGGGAAGGAAATAGGAGAGTAGCTGGTGCATTGTGGGAAAATGCAGTCAATGTCATGAAACAAGTGTATGTGAGCTGCTGTATGGAAAATGAATTTGCTCTGTAAACTTTCACCCAAATCACAATTAAAACTTAAAAAAAAAAAAAAGAAGAAGTGAGTGAAGGCATATTTTAGCACTGAATAGAGTATTTTTTAAATTAAATTTTGAAATATGAAAAAATGCAAGCAAGACTAATCTACAGTGTTGGACTTCAGATTAGTAGTTACTCTTAACAGGGGTGTGTGGGCAGTAGTAGTCACTAGAAAGGGCCTTCTGAGTTCCTGACAATGTTCTGTTACTCAACTTGAATACAAAATACCTGATTTGAATTTGAATTCACTTTACAAAAATTCATCAACTTGTATGCTTCAGCAGTGTGTACTTTCTGCATACTTCAATTTAATATTCTCTGAGCAAAAATACACTCACAAATCAATATGATGAATTTTTAAGACTATATTATGATATTATTTTTTTAAATAATATTTTACTGTGTTTTCAGTGAAAGCTTACATGGCAAATTAGATTCTCATTTAACAATTTTCTATACAAATTGTTGAGTGACATTGGTTATATTTTTCACAGTCTGTCAATATTCTCATTATTTCTGGTCTGGTTGTTCCATTTCCAGTAATCTAACTTCCCTGGCCCCTTGTCTTATCATCTTTGCTTTAAAGTAAATGTTGACCATTTGGCCTCAGATAGATGGTTTTTAAAGGAGCACAGTATTTATGGGTGATTTTTTTTTTTAATTGTGATTTGGGTGAAGGTTTACAGAGCAAATTTACTTTCCATACAGCAGTTCACATATACTTTGTCTCATGACATTGACCACAGTTTACCACAATGCAACAGCTCCCCTCCCACTTCCTCTCCATAGTTACCTCTTCCGTGTATCCATCCCTCCATGTGGGTGATATTTTTTATTTTATGAACAAATCTGTTATTTAGCTGAAAGGTGATCTCAGGAAACAGTCTTGATTCAAAGTTTAAACAGAATCTCTAGGAGTCCACCAGTCTTGACCAGTCTTGTAAATCTGGACTGTTTTAAGAACTTGAGTTCTGTTCTACATTCTTCTCCCATTCTATTGGGAATATATCTGTTGCATCTCTGATCAGAATGGTCAGTAGTGGCAGCCAGACACCATTTAGTTCTTTAGTCTCATGGTAAATGAGGTCATGTTTTGTACAGTCTATTATTCCTGTAGACTGGTTTCACTGTGGAGAATTGTGAAGCCAAAATTTATTAGTTCATCTTCTGAGAAAATTCTAATATTGTGTCATGTTCTTATCTACTTTCATATACTACCAATTTTGCCTTTCCCAATGGTGTGATTAGTTATAAATTCTCACTTTAGACTTAATCTTATTTTGCTTTTTCGCCAATCTTTGTAACCCTTTCTTATCAAACCAGCAAAATATTCTGCAAGATGAAAACAGACTTAGCAGAATCAAAAAGGCTAAATCCTAAACTGATAAGCTGGGTTATGATGTAGAATCTCCTAAAGACTTGGGATTTGAGAGCACACCCACCTCTGAGCATTGTAGTGAGGGGTGAACAAAACACTAAAAAAAGGAGGACTGGCTGAAAGTATGTTGAGAAACAGAACTCCATACAACTGAGCAGCTGCCTTTTCCCAACCTGAGCAGAAGACTTGAGGTTTATTCTCTGGAGAGGTCATTTGAGCAGGTCATTGGACTGGGGAACACCAGGTAGAGTTTAAGGGTCAGGTACTAAAAAGACTCCTCACTACCATTGAGTCTGACTCATAGCAACCTTATAGGACAGAGTAGAACTGCCTCATAGGGTTTCCAAGGTGGTAAATCTTTATGGAAGCAGACTGCCTCAACTTTCTCCCATGGAATAGCTGGTGACTTAAAAAAAAAAAAAAAAACTCACTGCCCTTGAGTCTGCCCCAATTCATAGCGACCCCTCCTTGGGTTTCTGAGGCAGTATCTCCACAGAAGTAGATTGCCCAGTCTTCCTTCTAAGGAGTGGCTGGTGGGTTTGAACCTCCAGCCTTCTGGTTAGCAGAACTGTTAGTATTAGTGCCTAAATACCTTAGGCACTACGCTACCAGAGGAGATAAAAAATAATGCTCACATTCTGAACGTTAAGACGCCAGCTCTCTGTCCAGCACTTCATAGAATGTTCTGGCATCCTCTTTTTTGTTGCTGTTTTTTCCTGAATTTATTTATTTTGTTGTTTTTAAGAGTACACACAACAAAACATATACCAATTCAACAATTTCTACATGCACAATTTAGTGATTCTGATTACATTCTTCGAATTGTTCAATCATTCTCATTCTCCTTTTGAGTTGCTCCTCCCTCATTAACATAAATTCACTGGCCCTAAGGTTCCTAATTAATCTTTCAAATTGCTATTGTCAGTTTGATACGATATAATGCACTGCTGTCGAGTCAGATCTGACTCATAGTGACCCCCCCCTGGGTTTTCAAGGTGGTATCACTACAAAAGTAGATTGCCCAACCTTTCTTCTGAGGAGTGGATGGTGGGATTGAACTGCCAGCCTTCTGGTAGCAGTCAATTGCCTTAGGCACTACACCACCAGAGTTATTAAAATACCATAATGCTCAAGGCAGATCTTTTTTACTAGTTAAGCTAAACTATTTTTCAGTTTTAAAAAT
This sequence comes from Orycteropus afer afer, assembly GCF_000298275.1. Lineage (NCBI taxonomy): Eukaryota > Metazoa > Chordata > Mammalia > Tubulidentata > Orycteropodidae > Orycteropus > Orycteropus afer. Next base: position 17,403,974 of record NW_006921603.1, on the reverse strand, counting down.
GACATCAGGGGATATTTTTGGTTTAAGGTTTAAAGATTTCAGAGCAATAATTTCAAGGGTTCATCCAACATCCATGGCTCCAGAAAGTGTGGAATACATAAGAATTAAGTTTTGTTCTACATTTTTCCTTGATCAGGATTCTTCTATAGAATCTTTGATCAAAATGTTCAGTAATGGTACCTATCGAGTTCTTCTGGTCTCATGATCAAAGAGGCAGTTATTCATGAAGGCAATTAGTTATATATTCCATATCCTCCTCCTATTCTTGACTCTCTTTCTTCCTCCACTGCTCCAGGCAAATACAGACCAATTCTTCTGCCTTGGATGGCCACTAACAAGACCTCGGGCACTATGCAACAAACTAGGAGGTAGAACAGAAGCACTAAACATGTTATCAGGCAATTAACTGGGACGTCCCATGAAATCATAACCCTGAACCTCTAAACCAAGGAACCAAATCCCATGAGGTAGGTATTTGGTTGTACATAACAAGGCTCAGCAGCTATTCTTTCTTTGCATGTGTCATTATTGTCAAGACACCTACTCCTCACTTATCAACTATCCTATTATTCAACATTCTGCATTTATGACAATAATTAAAATTCTCCTAGCCAACTATTTTGCACAATAACAATGTATTTCTGGCAGTAACAAATGCCAAGGTGTGAGGTGAGTTGTGATAGTCAAACACTATCAATTACCTTGGCTAGGCCATGATTCTCAGTGGTTTGGCAGTGATGTAATGATATAACCTGGCAGTTACATTGCAATGCAGTCACTCTTCATTTTGTGATCTGATGTGGTCATCCTTCATTTTCATATAATGCTAATTTTTGCATAATGACCTGGTCTTTAGAACCTAATCACGTTGATAAGTGGGGAGTGGGTGTATGTCTATCATTACAACTTTAGTCAATTCAATTTATTACAGGTGTACAACTTATTACCATACAACACAGTACAACAATTATAATAATTGGCTGTGCCCCCCTACCCTTAATCAATGTTATTTTTCCATCATATTAACCCACATTTCCCCCTCGTTTCTGCCCCTGATAACCACTAATTAACTTTGGTCTCTGTACATTTGCCTTTTCTTGTTTTTTTATGTAAGTGAGGTCATACAATATTTATCCTTTTGTAATTAGTTTATTTGACTTAGCATAACTATCTTCAAGCTCCAGCCATACTATACCACATATCAAGACATTGGTTCTCCTACTGGCTGAGCGGTATTTCATCGTATGCATGAACCACTTTTTATTTATCCATTCATCTGTTGATTGGTATTTAGCTTGTTTCCACTTTTGGCTATTTTGACTGGTGCTACAATGAACACTGGTGCACAAGTCTCTTTTTGAGTGTCTGCTTTCAAGTCTTTTGGGTATATACCTAGGAGTGGGAGGAGTCAGCCACAGGGATCCAGGTGAGGGGAGGGAACCCACGCCATGCCCCACAAGCAGCAAGGTGGGAAAGCAGGGGAAAGGAGAGAAAAGGGCCAGGGGAACCGGGACAGAGAGAGGAGTCACCCACAGGGATCCAGGTGAGGGGAGGGATCCAGGTGAGGTGATGCCCCACAAGCGGCAAGGTGGGAAAGTGGGGGAAAGGAGATAAAAAGCCAGCGGGACCAGGACAGAGCAAGGAGTCAGCCACAGGGATCCAGGTGAGCGGAGGGAACCCAGGCCACACCTCACAAGCAGCAAGGTGGGAAAGCCAGGGAAAGGAAGGAAAAAGGCGAGGAGAGCCGGGACAGAGTGAGGAGACAGCAGCAGGGATCCAGGTAAGGGGAGGTTGCAGAAGTTTCCAACAGCTAAGGGGGACAAACTTGTCTGTCAGTTTGTCCTACTGTGGTGACATGTTGCTGTGAGTCTTGAGGCTGTGTCACCAGTGTTTCAAACCCAGGGCGGTGCACATAGTATACAGGTTTCAGCACAGTTTGCAGACTGAGACAGACTAGGAAGAAGGAAGGGGCCATCCACTTCTCAAAGAACTGGCCAAGGAAAACCTTATGAATAGCAGAGAAACAATGTCTGATACTGTCTGATACACAACTTTATGAATAGTCTGGAAACATTGTCCAATACAGAGGAGGAAGATGAGTCATGTAGGTTAGAAGGCTCTCAAAATATGACTGGGAAAGAGCTGCATCATCAGAGTAGAATCAACCTTACTGATATGGAAAAGGTAAAGCTTTCGAGACCTCCATTTGCTGATGTGGCACCACTCAAATTGAGAATAAACAGCTGCAGACATCCATCAATCATTGGAACATGGAATGTATGAAGTATAAATCTAGGAAAATTGGAAGCTGTCAAAAATGAAATGGAATGCATAAATATTGATATCCTTGGCATTGTTGTTGTTGTTGTTGTTATGTGCCATCGAGTCAAACCTGACTCATAGCGACCCCTCCTTGGGTTTCCGAGGCAGTATCACTACAGAAGTAGGATTGCCCAACCTTCCTTCCGAGGAGTGGCTGGTGGGTTTGAACCGCCAGCCATCTGGTTAGCATCCTTGGCATTAGTGAGCTGAAATGGACTGGTTTGGGCCATTTTGAATCAGACAACCATATGATCTACTATGCCAGGAATGAAAATTTGAAGAGGAATGGCATGGCATTCATCATCACAAAGGATGTTTCAAGATCCATCCCGAAGTACAATGCTGTCAGTGATAGGATAATATCCATATGCCTACAAGGAAGACCAGTCAATACAACTATTATTAAAATTTATGTACCAACCACCAAAGCCAAAGATCAGGAAATTGAAGATTTTTATCAACTTCTGCAGTCTAAAATTGACTGAACATGGAATCTGGATGTGTTAATTATCACTAGTGATTGGAATGCAAAAGTTGAAAACAAAGAAGAATCACTGGAAGTTGGAAAATTTGGCCTTGGTGACAGAAATAATGCTGGAACTCGCATGGTAGAATTTTGCAAGACGAACGACTTATTAATTGCAAATACCTCTTTTCAACAACACAAACGGTGGCTCTACATGTGGACTTCACCTGATGGAACACACAGGAATCAGATTGACTACATCTGTGGCAAGAGGCGATGGAAAAGCTCCATATCTTCAGCCAAAACAAGGCCAGAAGCTGATTGTGGAACAGACCATCAAACTATCATATGCAAGTTCAACTTGAAGTTGAAGACAATTAAAACAAGTCGACAAGAGCCAAAATATGATCTTGAATATATCCCTCCTGAATTTAGAGATCATCTAAAGAATAGATTTGATGCATTGAACACCAATGACCGAAAACCAGGAAAACTGTGGGATGACATCAAGAACATCATATATGAAGAAAGCAAAAGGTCACTCAAAAGACAAGAAGAGAAGACCAAAATGGGTGACAGAAGAGACTTTGAAACTTGCCCTTGAGTGGAGAGTAGCTAAAGCAAATGGAAGAAATGACAAGATAAAAGAGCTGAACAGAAGATTTCAAAGAGCAGCTCGAGCAGACAAAGCCAATTACTAAAATGAAATGTGTAAAGATTTGGAGTTAGAAAACCAAAAAGGAAGAACATGCTTGGCATTTCTCAAGCTGAAAGAACTGAGGAAAATATTTAAGCCTCGAGTTGCAATATTGAAAGATTCTACGGGCAAAAAATTGAATGACGCAGAAAGCATCAAAAGAAGATGGAAGGAATACACAGAGTCACTGTACCAAAAAGAACTGGCAGATCTTCATCCATTTCAGGAGGTGGCATATGATCTAGAACCAATGGTACTGAAGGAGGAAGTCAAAGCTGCACTGAAGGAATTGGTGAAGACAAGGCTCCAGGAATTGACAGAATACCTATTGAGATATTTCAACAAATGGATGCCCCACTGGAGGCACTCACTCAGTTATTCCAAGAGATTTGGAAGACAGCTACCTGGCCAACTGACTGGAAGAGATCCACATTTGTACCAATTCCAAAGAAAGGTGATCCCACAGAATGTGGAAATTATTAAACAATATCATTAATGTCACACACAAGTAAGATCTTACTGAAGATAATTAAAAAATGGTTGCAGCAGTATATTGACAGAGAACTTCCAGAGGTGCAGGCTGGATTCAGAAGAGGACGTGGCACAAGGGTTATCATAGTTGCTGTCAGATAGATCTTGGCTCAAGGCAAAGAATACCAGAAAGATGTTTACTTGTATTTTATTGACTATGCAAAGGCATTTGATTGTGTGGATCATAACAAATTGTGGATAACAATAAGAAGAATGGGAATCCCAAACACTTAATTGTACTCATGAGGAACCTGTACATTGACCAGGAGGAGGCTGTTGTTCTAACCAAACAAGGGGAAACTGCATGGTTTAAAATCAAGAAGGGAATGTGTCAGGGTTGTATTCTTTCCCCATATTTATTCAATCTATATGCTGAGCAAATAATCTGAGAAGCTAGACTATATGAAGAAAAACGTGGCATCAAGATTGGAGGAAGAATCATTCACAACCTGTGATATGCTGATGACACAACTTTGCTTGCTGAAAGTGAGGATGACTTGAGGCACTTACTGATGAAGATTGAAGAACATAGTCTGCAGTACAGATTACATCTCAATATAAAGAAAACAAAAATCCTCACAACTGGACCTATAAGCAGCATCATGATAAATGGAGAAAAGATTAAAGTTGTTAAAGAATTCACATGTTTGGTTCTACAATCAACATCAATGGAAGCAGCAGTCAGGACATTAGAAGATGTATAGCACTGGGTAAATCAGCTGCAAAGGACCACTTTCAAGTGCTGAGGAGCAAAGATGTCTCCTTGAGGACTAAGGTGTGCCTGACACAAGCCATGATATTTTCAATTGCCTCATATGCATGTGAGAGCTGGACAATGAATAAAAGGAAGACCAAAGAAGAGTTGATTCTTTTGAGTTGTGGTGCTGGCGAAGAATACTGAAAGTACCATGAACTGCTAAAAGAACTAACAGATTTGTCCTAGGGGAAGTGAGCTGAAATGCTCCTTGGAAGAGAGAATGGCCAGACTTCATCTCACCTACTTTGGTCATATTGTCATAAGGACCATTCCCTGGAGAAGGGTGTCATGCTTGGTAAGGTGGAGGGTTGATGAAAGAGGGGAAGGCCTTCAACAAGATGGATTGACATGGTAGCTGCAACGATGGGCTCAAGTATAGCAAGGATCATGGAGCTGGCACAGGACCGGGCGGTGTTTCATTCTGCTGTGCATAGGGTCGCTATGAGTCAGACATGACTTGACAGCACCTATGAACAACAAACTAGGAATGGAACTTCTGGGTCATATGGTAGTTCTATTTTTAGTTTTTTCAGGAACTGCCACACTGTTTTCTGCAATGGCTGTTCCATTTTGCATTCCCACCAGCAATGAATGAGAAAAAAAAAAAAAAAAAACCTCACTGCTGCCAAAGTCGATCCTGACTAAAAGCAACCCTTCCTTCTTGAGTTTCCAAGGTGGTAGCTCTACGGAAGTAGACTGCCCAATCTTCCTTCCAAGAAGTGGCTGGTGAGTTTGAACCACTAGCCTTCTGGTGAGCAATCAAATGCCTTAGGCGCTATGCCACCAGAGCTCCCATCCTAGTGGGAGTGAAATGGTATCTCATATTTGCATTTTGCTGTTGGATAATTACATTGAGCATCTTTTCATGTGTCTGGTGATCATTTGAATGTCTTCTTTTGGCATCCTCTTAAAAGAAATTAAATGGTGGAACAAATGCAGACAGGCAAATGGGCACTGATTATTCTTTATTCAGTCAATGAAGCTTAATAAAATGGATCTGTTCCGTAAACTCTAAAAAGGTAAAATGAATGAAATGAAATACATCATAACCAAAAACAAATAACCACTATTAAAGAGTCACTGAGGATCTTTAAAAGAAGTAGAGAAATGAGTCAGATGACATCATCATCTCACTACACTCTGATTCATGGTCCTACACATCAATTTTTAAGTATTTTTCATATAAGCTCATCATTCCTTCCATGTTTTTACATGGCATGCCCAAATTTGCCTACACATTTTGAATGAGCTTTTAGATTCTTTTAAGATTATTTCCCCCAATATCTACCATCATGAATATCTGGTTTTAAATGCATCAGTGCACCTGGCAAAGTAATATATATAGAACTTCCAACCTACCCCATTCTTTCATTCATTCTTTTCTTTACTCATTAATTTATACATTTTCTAATGGGTCAGGAGTCATTTAAAGACAAAATTTTCAAAATGCAATTTTTCAAGGAAGCATGAATCCTTACAATGTGACAGTTTCTACTTTTATCTAGAGCACAGGCTGTGGGATCAAAGAAACATACTTTGGACTCTTGGACTCACCACATACTAGCTGTGTAACTTTGAGCAAGTTATTTCATAATTTTGATCTCCAATTCTTTCAACTATAATGGAGGCATATTAATACCTACTTCTCTTGGTTATTGCTGTTTAAATATCATAATATGTAATAAGCACTTATGATAGGGCTAGCACATAGTACTCCTTGGAAGGAAGACTGGGCAATCTACTTCCATAGAGATACCTCCTTGGAAACCCAAGGAGGAGCTATGAGTCAGATCCAACTCCATGGCAGTGAGTTTTTGTGAGAGCACATAGTGACAGGTAAGCAGAAACTTCATTGTTTCTTAAATGTATTAATAACTTATTTTGATGTCTGAGATTTTAAATCACATGCATCATCTCAGTAGAGTTAAATCAAGACCAAACTATTCCTCCCGTCATTCTGGTGTAGCCTGCTACATTACTCAAACAAGAAAAAAAAGTCGTAACTCACAGGCTTTTCAATCCTAAGAACGGATCTGTAGGTTAAGAAACAAAGATGAACACTGTTCTATATAACTGGAATTCTGGTGTTCAAAAGGTTAATGCTAAGTACTAATTAACAAACAAAAATTAGGTTGTGGTTATATGAAAGAATACAAACACAGTAGGAGTCAAATTAACTCAGCATATGTTCACAGATTGCCCATACTGCTAGGGGTGGGGTGGGGAAAAATTTAATTATTTCATGAATGTACCCTGGGCCTCGACTTCATGATAGGTGTAGTGCAGAGCCCTAGATTCAACAAATTCCCACTGAAAAAGAATCTTAAAACAGAGCACAGAATAAGGTAAATATTTTAAAAGAGGAGGGAAAAGTGTTAGAGAGGTTTGTTGTTGTTGTTGTTATGTGCCATCAAGTCGGACTTGACTCATAGCGACCCCCCCCCCTTGGGTTTCCGAGGCAATATCACTACAGAAGTAGATTGCCCAACCTTCCTTCCGAGGAGTGGCTGGTGGGTTTGAACCACCAGCCTTCTGGTTAGCAGTCAAGTGCCTTAGGCACT
>NW_006921603.1:17388140-17394293 GCF_000298275.1 Orycteropus afer afer | reverse complement strand
GATTCTAAATCTACAGATAGAAATCCAAAAGATTAATACTAAATTGTCAGAAATAGATAACACATTGGAAGGGCAAAGGAGAAAAACTGATGCGATGGAAAAGGGCATGGAGGCAGCATCCTCTTCTGACCTCCACTAGCTTCACAAGGAGAGTGAAAATCACCACCAGCAGCCCAAGGCTGATTCCTATGAGGTGGAACTCAGACATGTCACCACCCTCCAACCTTTTTACCAATTCTGACATCAACCATTTGCCACCCCCCCCACCATGACACCCTCTACTTCTCTGCTGGGCTCGATAATACACTGCAGTGGTCACACAGAACTCACAGACAATACTCGTGATTATGGAGTTTATATGAATAAGCATATGGATATTATCCTATCACTAATAGCATTGTACTTCAGGATAGATCTTGAAACATTCTTTGTGATGATGAATGCCACACCATTCATCTTCAACTTGTTATTCCCAGCATAGTAGATCATACGGTTGTCTGATTCAAAATGGCTAAAACCAGTCCATTCCAGCTCACTAATGCCTAGGATATCGATCTTCATGTGTTCCATTTCATTTTTGACAACACCCAATTTTCCTAAATTCATACTTTGTATATCCATGTTACGATTATTAATGGATGTCTGTAGCTGTTTCTTCTCATTTTGAGTTGTGCCACATCAGCAAATGGAAGTTCCAAAAGCTCTGCTTTATCCATATCATTAAGTTTGGCTATACTCTGATGAGGCAGCTCTTTCCCAGTTATATTTTGAGTGCCTTCCAACCTTAGGGGCTCATCTTCTGGCATTGTTTCAGGCAATGTTTCAGGGCTATTCATCACGTTGTCCAGCAATGTATCAGACAGTGTTTCTCTGCTATTCCTAAGGTTTTCCCTGGCCAACTCTTTGAGAAGTGGATGGCCTCTTCCTTCTTCTGAGTCTGTCTCAGTCTGGACAGTCACTATAATAGGTACAGTAATATGCTGATGACATTTTGTGCCTTCCCCTACCAAGCAAACATTTAAGTTCTGTATTCAGCTTCCCAACTCCCAGTGGGCTTCTTCTGTGATTTGCACAGGGCTTCTGGGTTTCTGATCCTTTCTTAACTCCATGATCTTGACCAGACTTCTCTTTCCTTCTTCCCTAGTCTAGGACCCGGGGGTTGCCATTTTACCACAGAAGCCCTCCATCTCCCATGCTCAGGGAACTCCTGCTTCTATTATAGAGTGTGCCTGGAGAAAGTCACAAAACTGTGCTTCTACTTCTTGCAGGCCTCTAATATTACCACTCCTGGATAGTCTCTCCCCTTACCTCAGTGACTCTCTTCTGTTCCCAACAGGTTCTGCTCCATACTTATCCTGTCATCATCAAGGCTTCTTCTCTCAAGGGTGTCTTTACCTCCTCTCAACAATTAGACTATCCACCCTGAGCTTCCTCAGATTCTTTCTCCACATCCAAGTCTCTCAGCATCTCTCTCCTCCATCTCCTTACTTCTGTGTCTTAGGAAGTCCAGCTGTTCATGGAGCTTGTGCTCCCAGAGGCTCCTGCCTCCCATGGTAGGGCTTTATCAGTGGGGTTCCTTTTCAGCCTCCTCCCTTATACATTCTTCTCCTTATAGTCTCCTTAAGAGAGCACCCTCACCTTCTCTCCAGCACTGAGTCCTATTGAGTCAGAATCTCTGGGGATTTGCAGGGCTTGAGATTTTTAAAAAGCTAGCTCCTCAAGTGATGACTCCAATGTGCAGTTCGGAGACTACTACCTCAGGTAATCTCTGGGCTCCTTCTCAGTCTCCTCTCAACACTGTCTTCCCCTAACTTTGAGAACCCATTTATTTTGGAGACACTAGTTTCAGTTCTCTTGTTGTCCATCTGGTTCCTACCTCTCTTCCTAGCTCCTTTAACTGGTGATAATCATTGTAATTAATGACATCATTTTGGTTACACAGTCTGATTGACTCCTATGTTTCAGTCTCATTGGTTTCATCTTTACAAGTGCTACTCTGAATCTCTGACTTCCCTCCATAAATAGTACCAATTACTCTCCTTTCCCTTCATGGAGACAGGAGTATCCCTACTGTGGCCATCATTTACTTTCCCAGCCTGAAAAAAGCAAAATCCAAACCAGTTGCCATTGAGTCAGTTATGACTCATGGCAACCCCATGTATTTCAGAGTAAAACTATACCAGGGTTTCCAATGGCAGAGACTTTTCAAAGTAGATTCCCAAGGCTTTTTTCCAAGGTGCCTCTGGGCGAATTCAAATTGCTAATCTTTCAGTTAGTAGTCAAGTGCTTAACTACATTACCCAGGGAATCTTGCTTCCCCTAAATCTCCTATAGATGGTTTACGAGGCTACTAACATGCCTGATGTATGATTGCCTGGATCCCACATACTCTTTCTGGCCTCAGTGATTTGGCTCATGCTATTGCCCCTGAAAAGAGCCATGATGGTGCAGTGGTTGAGAACTTGGCTGCTAACCAAAAGGTCAGAAGTTTTAACCCACCAGAAGTTTCATGGGTGAAAAGATCTGCCAATTGGCTCCTGTAAAGATTATAGCCTAGGAAATTTTATGGGGCAGTTCCACTCTGTCCTATAAGGTTGCTATGAGTTGGAATTGTCTGCATACAACAATAACATTATCCCTGTACTGGAGGTGCCCCTCCTCAGTTCTTCTACTTTTTAGTGGGGTTTAAAGCATGCATGTGCTCATCCAAAGTAAAACAACTGGTCCATTCGCTTGGAGCAATAGAGGAAGAAGGAGAAGCAGGAATAGAAGAAGGATATGGAATGTGTGGCTAACTGCCTCCATGAACAACTATCTCCTGCCAAAGAAGAGCAGAACTGGATAGTGCCTGGTTACCATGACCGAACTTTTTGATAAAAGATTCTATAGAATAATCTTTTATCAAAAGGGGAAAAATGCAGCACAGAATTTCAGATTCTCATGGAATTCAGACATTCTGGAGCCCTGGAGGCTGGGTGAACCCCTTAAACAATTGCCCTGAGATAATCTTTAAACCTTAAACCAAAAATATCCCCTGAAATCTTCTTAAAATCAAACAAAAGTTTAGCCTAACTAGTAAAGAATGTATGCCTTGAACATTGTGCTCTTTCAAGAACTATCCATATGGGATCGAACTGACAACAACTTGAAAGATTAGAAAACTTAGGGGAAAAGAGATTATGCTAATGAGGGAAGAACAATTCAGAAAAGAAGAGTGAGAATGGTTGAACTTGATGAATGTATTTAATGTCACTGAATTGGACATCCAGAAATTATTGATTTGGTGCATGTTCTGCTTCTGTATTCTTAACAACAAAAAATATTTTTTTTAATAAAAGGATATATATTCCATTATTCCATTTATGGAACAATAATTATACACAGAGAACAAATTAGTGGTTGCCAGGAGATAGGGATTAGGAAGAAGGGACAGGAGTGGCTATAGAGGGACAACACAAGGGTGATGTTTCAGCTGAGTGTCTGTGGTAATGATTATGGAAAAAAAAAAAAAAAAAACCACTGCTGTCAAGTTGTATCCGACTCACAGCGACCCGTCCTTGGGTTTCTGAGGCAGTCTCACTATGGAAGGAGATTGCCCAACCTTCCATCCAAGGAGTGGCTGATGGGTTTAAACCACCAGCTTTCTGGTTAGCAATCAAATGCCTTAGGCACTATGCTACCAGAGCTTCTTGGAAGGCTACCAAAAAAAAAAAAAAAACCCACTATCATCATGTCAACGGTGACCCCATGTGTTACAGTGCAGAACTGAGTTCATATGTTACAGTGTAGGATTTTCTCAGCTATAATCTTTAAAAAGCAGATCACCAGGGCTTTCTTCCACAGCTCCATTAGGTGGATTTGACCTGTTAACCTTTTGGTTAGCAGCTGTGCATGAACAGTTTGTACGACCCAGGGGCCATGGAAGGCTACACATGTGATAAAAGTGCATAGAGCTATACATACTTAAAGGCATACTGGTGGCACAGTGGTAGGCAATCGAATCTACCACCCAGTCTGTAGGAGTTACAGCCTTGGAAACCTTATGGGTCAGTTCTACTCTGTCGTATAAATGAGTGCACATATAACTGACAAAATCTGAATAAATTCTATAGATTGTGCCAATGTCAATTTATTGGTTTCTATATTGTACTATAGCAGTATAGGATGTTAATATGGGGGGCGTTGAGCATGGAAGAAGAGTGTATAGCAATTTCCGGTACATTTCATTGCAAACTGCTGCAACTCTATTGTTGTTTTTATATGCCGTCAAGTCGGCCCCGACTCATAGCGACCCCTCCTTGGGTTTCCGAGGCAGTATCACTACGGAAGTAGGATTGCCCAACCTTCCTTCCGAGGAGTGCCTGGTGGGTTTGAACCGCCAGCCTTCTGGTTAGCAGCAACTCTATTAGTACTTCAAAATAAAAGTTGTTTGTTCTAAGTCATCAGTATAGCAAGCCAAGAAAAGTCATTTAACAAATATTCACTGAGTAGCTCCTATGTGCCAGGTTCCATACCAAATCATGGAGGCACAAATGTGAGAACAGTCTGCACCCTTAAGGAGTTCATAATTTAGGTAGAGAGACTAACAAACAGCAGTCCTGGTATAGTACATTGTTCTTTTCAATCTCTTAAGAACTGGAAAACTCAGCCTATACGTGTAACAGCTCATTCCTTGAAAACTGCAGCTGTCCCCCCCCCCCACCTTAAACCCCCATGGGAATAGCAGAGGAGATACACAGGAGGAAAAGAGTATGCTACCATAGCCCAGGAGAAAAAGCTCATCTCCATTAGTACACCTGGTATCTGTTGTTTTTACCTGCCCACCTCCATTCCCCTTTCTTCCGTTGACACATTAACACCTTGATTTTCCCCTGAAGACTAAACCTAATTCTCCCCACCATCACCACCACCACCACTACCCTCCATCCAATGGAAGATTACCCATCATTCCCTTCCACAGATCCAGAAAAGGAAATCAAGACTGGCCAATTATCAGTAGTAGCAGTCTCTTGTCATTAAAGGGTGGGGAAGCTTAAATTTTTTTCAAATGCACCAAATAGAGCCTTTTATTTAAAAGTCTAAAATACTGAGTTCATTTTGCATCTCAATGAATATAGCAGATAAAGCATTCTACTGCAATCTTTAATCTTTCACTAATAATAGGACCAGCTTTTGTCCAGGCTTGTAAACAATATATTTCCTAAAAATCTTGAACAAAAAGCAAGGAAGTACTGATACATTCTACAACATAAGCCTTGAAAACATGATGCTAAGTGAAAGGAGCTAGTCATAAAAGACCACATATTGTATGACTCTCATTCATATGAAATGTGCAGAATAGGCAACTCTACAGAGACAGCAAGAAGGTTAGTGGTTGCCAGGGGCTGGGGGGCAGGGAGATGGGGAGTGACTGCTCATGGGTATAGAGTTGTGTTTTTGGATGATGAGAATGTTCTGGAATTAACAGGGATAGTTACACAACCATATGAATATAGTAAAAACCACTGACTGGTACACTTTAAAAGGGTGAATTTTATGGTATGTGAATTATATATACATCTCCATGAAAAAGAAAAAAAAAATGTACAGTGAGACTTCATTAGAACATTTTACACTTCATTTTATTGTACCCATGTAATTTTTTCCTCAGAGGAAATCTTCCTCAGTATGAATGACCATCTCCACAGAACTCCAAGAATCAGAAAAGCCCAGTGTGAATTGCTCTCTCATAAAACCCATTTTTCTCATTTTACAGATGGGAAAATGAGACCAGAAATGTGAAATGATTGACTCAAGAGAAATGTGTAGGAAAATTTTACATGTCCTTGATTTCCAGGCCAACGGATTGTTCATTTTACCTGGTTACCCCTTTTCTTTAAAATTCTATAACGACCCTTTTATCCACTGAAATAAGCAAGATAGGGAAAGAAAGAGAGGGGAGGCAGTAAGGTAGGGAGGGAAAGGGGAGTGGGATAAAAAGAAGGGATGGAACAGAAGGAAAGAAAGAAAAGGGGAAAAAAGTCAATTTTAACTTCTCCACTGTATCATTTATTTACCCAGGAATTTAAATTATCCTAATTCAAAAACGGGAGTTCTGGTGGCGTAGTGCCTAAGACATTTGACTGCTAACCAGAAGGCTGGTGGTTCAAACCC
>NW_006921603.1:17380862-17387545 GCF_000298275.1 Orycteropus afer afer | reverse complement strand
CACTACGGAAGTAGGATTGCCCAACCTTCCTTCCGAGGAGTGGCTGGTGGGTTTGAACCGCCAGCCGTCTGGTTAGCAGGCAAGTGTCTTAGCCACTGTGCTACCAGAGCTATATACATTTTATTATTATTATTATTATTTCATTGTATTAAGTACCTATGTATCAGGCATTATGATAAGTGTTTTTTTTTTTACTATTACTTTGTGGTAAATATATAGGTAACAAAACACTTGCATTTCAACAATCTTCACATGTACAGTTCAGTAACATTAAATACATTCATTGTTCAAATCACTCATGGGAGATCAGAAGGACAGCATTTGCACAAGTAAATAGCTCAGTGGGCAAGAATGCAAAAGGAAGGACACAGGGAAAAGGTAACCACAGGGAGGAAGTGGGAAGAGAGCTATTACAGATTGAGGATTCCAATCAATGTCATGAAACAAAATGTGTAAGAACTGCTATATGGAAAATGAATTTGCTTTCACCCAAATCACAATAAATATATTGTTCAACCATCACTATTAATCATTCCTGAATTTTCCATCACCTTAACAGAAGCTCGCTGATGCCTAATAGGCTAGCTGCTTTTGATGCATTATTTCTAATCTCACAACTCTACAAATAAGGTATTATAATTTCTATTTTTGAAAATGAAGAAACTGAGGATCAAATAAATTAAAGGATCTGTCCACTTTAGTTAGTTTAAGATCCAAACTTTTCTCTTCCCTTTCTCCCTCCCTGTCTTTCTTCTTTATTCTTTTTCTTTTCCCTTTTACAGTAGGCACTGAGAGCCTATGATGTGCCAGATTTAATCCAGTAATCAAAATATGGAAAGTGAAATCAAAAGGAAAACACAGGATGCTCTGGAGGTATGTAATGGGGTGTGGGGAGCAGATCTGGAGTCAGAGAAAACCTTCCAGAGAAAGCTATGACTTGAAAGAGTAGAATTAAGCCAGGCAAGCCAAACCCAAACCACAGGCAAGGAATAAGGTAAATATGCATATTTCAGACAGAGGATCTGCATGTTAGGAATTCAAAACCTAACCTTTGTGGAAGTAAAAAATATCCAGGATGACTTACTACAAATTCTAGGCTCTCTCTTTTTCTGTGTATATTTTCGATATTTAAATTCTAGATTTCCAAGGCAACTAAAATATACTCTCATCAAATCTTCAGTGGGCTGAGTTAAGCAGGGGTGGTGCGAGGAAGAGGGAATAGCCCTGACTCTTTCTTTCTCTCTGTTTTTGTTGTTGTTGTGTGCCGTCAAGTCGGATCCGACTCACAGTGACCCCTCCTTGGGTTTCGGAGGCAGTATCACTAAGGACAGTAGATTGCCCCATCTTCCTTCCGAGGAGTTGCTGGTAGGTTTGAACCGCCAGCCCTCTGGTTAGCAGTCCAGTGCCTTAGGCACTATGCTATCAGAGTTTCCTTCTTTATCTGTATCCCTCATCAAATAAGACCCCTCCCCTAAAGCCCCATCCCTTCAGAGCCCTCTGGTTCCCAGATTTTCCCATTTATCTCACAATAGCAGGAGTCAGACCTGGGTTCAATCTCTGGTCCCTCTACCCCACATCACCACCACTACCCAAATTGGAAAAAGTATTCTAAATTTAAACACACAGCAACAAAACTAAAAATGGCTTAGAAATGGGAACAAACGTACCTTATGCTGGGCTCTTTTTTTTAATATGCTGGGTTCTTGTTAGATTTCACAGGCACGAATTACCCTTTTTTCCAAGCATATGTGGTCAAATGATTCTTAGGTGATAAAACAACCATCTGCAAGGTCACATGAGATAAAACTGTTGTTTGAAAGTGACCAGGGAACAGGGTGGAGGAGAACAAAAAAAAGAGTCAGAAGCTAAGTGCTGACTCATGCCAAGACACATTTGGGGTTCTGATGCTGAGAGTGTCAGCCAGTTCCAATATTCATGCATGCTAGATTTCTCCTCACCCCCTTCCTGAATCAACAAGTCTGAAAAGTAAACACAACTGGGAGTCAGAAGGCCTGAATGCCAGTCCTGGTTATATAAGAACTCCTGCTCCCCAAGTAACTCCCCCTTTCCAAGCTTCAGTTTTGTTATCTGTAAAATGAGAAGGATGAATACATATATAATACAAAAAGTTAGTTCTTTTTTTATTTTTATTGAAATGTAACAAACATACGGAGTGGTGCAAACAGTTAAGCGCTCAACTACTAGCCAAAGGTTAGTGGCTCAGACCCACTCAGAGGTACCTCGAAAGAGAGGCCTGGTGATCTCCTTCTAAAAGATCACAGTCTTGCAAACCCGACAGCACAATTCTACCTTACTCTGACACACATGAGGTGGTCATGAGTAGGCATCGGCTCACAGACAACTAACAACAGACACACAAAAAAGTGAATAAATAAAATTCACCACCATGAATTTTCACAAACTGAATGTACTCAGATGACCAGCAGTCAAATCTAGTAACAGGATTACCAGCATTCCAAAGCCCTCTTGTTTGCCACATTTTTTAATACTAGAATTGGAGTGGGGAAACACATGTGAAAGAATGAAAAATAAGTGCCAATTTGTTGGTCTGATTTTAATAGGAATCACGAAAAAACATTTTGTAGTTCAGTGAATTATTTAATGTGGTCCTTCTAGCCACATACTCCTTGTAGCTCCCACCAAATGCCTGGGTGGGACAATGCAAATATGGTGCTTGTGGCCCACCAAGGGGATTGGATACCTTGCTAATAATGTAAATAAGATGTTCAGCACCTTTGTAGGGGTGAAACCATGCAAATAAGGTGTACGGAACCCTAATGAGGGGATTGGTCAGTTTTGCCATCCACTAGGCTTAACATCAGCCAACCCAGAAGTGGAAAGGGGGGACTGACCACCACCAAGAAGAAGAGATGGGAATGGAGGTGTCCTTTGGACCCAAGATCCCTGCACTGAAAACCTCCTCATCCCAAGAGACAGAGAGAGAGAGCTGCAACACCTTACTGGATGGCGACATGAAAAACAGCAGCAACAGAACCAGGAGACCAGCAGGAGACTGGGAGAAGACCAGCAGGTGGCGCAGTGGGCTTCTGGAATCACAGAACGAGAAAGCTGAGCACCTTTAAGCAAGAGGCCTGCTGGCAGGGTGGGATGCCTCCAGGCACTTGATGGAGGAGCTAGGTTTGCCGACCCACAGAGCTAGAGCTAAGCACCTTCAGGCCAAGGCTTACAGGAGAAGTGGGGTGTCTCTGGGCACTTATCAGAAGATCTAAAAGAGCTTTGTAACACTTGCCCAAGCAGGGCAGAGGCCAAGAGGCTGAAGGCCAGAGAGAGGTATGCCTGCTGAAACTGCTGAGAAGGGGCTATTCTGTTTGAAGAATATAGTATCCTAAGTCTTTCTGATGCTGAGTTGTACTGTTACTTCCCTAATAAACCCATAATCATGAGTATTATCTGTGAGTTCTATGTGGCCATTGCAGTGAGTTATCAAACTCAGCAGAGTGCCCTGGGAGAGAGGGTTGGTGTCAGAATAAAATGGTAGGAAAGTGGAGACATGCCTGACCTTTGCCTCAGAGAAATCAGCTTTGGGCTGATGCTGATAATGATCATCCTCTCCACCTTGTGAAGTTAGGAGAGGTAAGATGATGCTCCATGCCATTTCTACAAGGATTTCATTTTACTCAGATCCACAATCAACACCCATGGAAGCAGCAGCCAGATCAAATGACATATTGTATTGGGGAAATCTGCTGCAAAAGACCTCCTTAAAATGTTAAATAGCAAAGATGTCACTTTGAAGACTAAGGAGCACTTAACCCAAGTCATGGTATTTTCAATCGCCTTATATACATGTGAAAGCTAAACAATGAATAAGGAAGACTGAAGAAGAATTGATGCATTTGAATTATGGTGTTGGCGAAGATTACTGAATATACTACAGAATGTCAGAAGAACAAACAAATCTGTCTTGGAAGTACAGTCAGAATGCTCTTTAGAAGTAAGAATGGCAGGACTTAATCTCACATACTTTGGACATGTTACCAGGAGTGACCAGTCCCTGGAGAAGGACATCATGCTTGGTAAAGCAGAGAGAGTCAGTAATAAACAGACAGACCCTCAATGAGATGGATTGTCGCAGTGGCTGTTAACAATGGGCTCAAACATAGCAAAGATTGTGAGGATGGTGCAGGACCAGGTACTGTTTTGTTCTGTTGTACATAGGGTTGTTATGAACTGGAACTGACTCGATGGCACCTACCAACAACATTGAAGGAATATGTATGTAACTGTATTTACCACTGCGTTTTAGTCTTGCATACCTCCCAGTAACTTCTATTACCTTGGTCATGTTGCGCTGACCTCACCCTTATTGTGTATTGCCTTTCCCTTCACAGGTTAATACACGTTTACTATCTAATTAGTGATTTTCCTTTGATTCCCCTCCCATTCCTGGTAACCAAAAAAGTGTTTCTTCTATTGACTTTTTATAATAGCAGTCTCATACAATATTTGTGCTTTTGGGATTGACATATTTCATTCAGCATAACATTGTCCAGGTTCATCCATATTGTGAGGTATTAAACAGATACATCATTATTCTTTATCACTGTATAGTATTCCATTGTGTGTATGTGGCATACCTGGTTTATCGATTCAAGCGATAGGCACTTAGATTGTTTCCATCTTTTTGCTATTGTGAATATTGATGCAATGAACATGAGTATGCATATATCTATTTGTGTCATGGCTCTTATATCTCTAAAATATATATCTAGTAGTGGGATTTCGGGACCATATGGTATCTCTATTTCTAACTTCTTAGGAAAGTGCCACACTGTTTTCCACAGTGGTAGCAAATTACACTTCCATCAGCAGTGTATGAGAGTTCCAATCACCCCATACCCTTGCCAGCATTTGTTTTCTACTTTTCTGATCCTTGCTATCACTGCCAGGATGAGATGGTATCTCTTTATTGTTTTGATTTGCCTTTCTCTAATGGCTCATGATTGCAAGCATCTCTTCATGTGTTTTTTGGCCACCTGAATGTCTTCTTTGGTGAAGTATCTATTCAGGTCCTTTGCACATTTTTTAATTGGATTATTTGCCTTCTCTTGTTCAAGTGCTGAATGAAGTTTTCTATAAATTTTAGAGATTAGTCAGATATGCCATTGCCAAAAATTTTGACCAGTCCTTAGGATCTCCTTTCACTCTTTTAGAGAAGTATTTTGATGCACAAAAGTATTTAATTTTTAGGAAGTCCCAGTCTTCTAGTTTTTCTTCTGCTATTTGTGAAGTTTTAGTTATGTTTGATGGACTATTTTTGCTATGAATTAGTTTGCCCCTATTTTTTCTTCCATGATCTTTATAGTTTTAAGTTTTACATTTAAGTCTTTGATTCATCTTGAGTTAGTTTTTTTATATGGTGTGAGGTATGGATCCTGTTTCATTTTTCTGCAAATGGATATTCAGTTTTACCAACATCATTTGTTAAAGAGACTCTCTCTCCCCATTTAATGGATTTCAGCCCTTTGTCAAAGATCAGCTGTTCAATTTACACTAGCTAGATACACTCCTTGGAGACAACTATCATAGAAGAATAGAAGCGCTATGTATGCACAGGGACATAGCTCAGGGGGCAGAAGTGCATGGAGGGAATCTGGGTCAGGATTGCATTATATCGATAGGTAAGTTTGGATAGTATTAACATTTTCACAATGTTAAGTATTCCTATCCATGAGCTTGCTTTGTTTTTCCATTTATGTAAGTCTCTTGGTTTCCTGAAATAATATTTTGTAGTTTTTTTATACAATTCTTTTGCATTTGTGATCAGGTTTATTCCTAAGTACTTCATTTATTTGGTGGCTATTTTAAATGGCAGGAGCTCTGGTAGCATAGTGCCTAAGGCACTTGACTGCTAACCAGAAGGCTGGCAGTTCAAACTCAACAGCCACTCCTCGGAAGGAAGACTGGGCAATCTACTTCCATAGTGATACTGCCTCGGAAACCCAAGGAGGGGTCGCTATGAGTTGGGTCCGACTCGACAGCACATAACAACAACAACAACAACATTGTAAATGGTATTGTTTTTCTAATTTCATTTTCAGAGTTCTCTTTGTTGGTGTAGAGAAATGGGACTGTGCTTTGTATGTTGATCTTCTATACTACCATTTTGCTGAATCCTTCTATTACTTCCAGTAGCTTTCTTGTAGAATCTCTGCCATTTTCTGTTTATCTTTTCTGTTTTTCTTCTTGGTCCTCTCTCTTCATGACTGGCAATTCTTTATTAAATGCCTTACATTATGTATGAAGATGTTCTGGATGGTATCATTTCCTTTCTACGAGTATTTACCCTATTCTTTGCTCACAGCAAAAAGGAAATAACCTCAGTCAAAGTAGGCATTCAGCTCAATTAAGGCTGTTTTGCATACTTTTAAGGCTTGGTCTGCCTATGATTTTCTCTCAATTCTTGTTGTTGTTGTTGTTGGTTAAGTGACGTCGAGTCGTTTCCAACTCATAGCGACCCCATGCACAGCAGAATGAAACACTGCCAGATCCCGCGCCAGCCCCACAATCCCTGCTATACTTGAGCTCATCATTGCAGCCACAGTATCAATCCATCTCGTTGAAGGCCTCCCCCTCTTTCATCGACCCTCCACCCTACCAAGCATGACATCCTTCTCCAGGGAATGGTCCCTTCTGACAAC
>NW_006921603.1:17373841-17377580 GCF_000298275.1 Orycteropus afer afer | reverse complement strand
GGCCTGCTACTCTGGGCGGCCTGAGTTTCCCCTCCTCACCTAATCCCTTCGGCTGATTGCTCTTCTGTCCGGGTTCAAGGCTTTTATCCCCTTCCCTGCTCTTCCGGCCTGCTACTCTGGTGTCCCTGCGTTGTCTCTCCTCACCTGCAAGCCTGGGGCTCAAGGCTTTTATCCCCTTCCCTGCTCTTCTCTCAATTCTAGCCCCCAGGAATACTGATGTTCCCTACTACCTCTTTTCCTCAAAAGGTCGTAAACTCCAATATTGTCTCCCCAGTACTGTGAGATTGCTACAAACTCTGCTTTGCAAAATCTCCACTCTACTTTTGAGTTACTTTCACTTGACTTCTTAGCAGCTTTCCCAGTGTTGCTTCACTCAATGACACTTCAAGGGGATATCTTGTGTCAGACTCACCTGTCAGAGTCTCTCTAAAGTGAGACTTTTCAGTCCCAAACTCCACTTTTTGTCTCAGTAGCCTCATGAGAGTAAACTTTTTCAAGCAGAGATGCCTCTTAGCAGCTACCTTGTGCCTGTCATATCAGCTTATTAACAATGGAACAACATTCAGATGAAAGCAACTGCTGTTATGAATAAGCACAAAAATAATTAACATTATCACTCCGCCTAAGGTGAAGTGGCTCAATGATTCTGATAATATCATAACTACCATAACCCCTTACTGTCAAGTAAATTCTGATTCACAGCAATCCTATAGGACACAGTATAACTGCCCCATAGGGTTTCCAAGGCTGAGCTCTTTAACCCCTGTGCCACCAGGGCTCCTTATGACAGCTATCAAACCAAACCAAACCCACTGCCATCCAGTCAATTCTGACTCATAGTGACCATACTCATAGCAACCCTACTCATAGGATGAAGTAGAACTGTCCCCTAGGGTTTCCAAACCTGTAAATCTTTAAGGAAGCAAACTGCCTCATCTTTCTCCCTCAGAGTGGCTGGTGGGTTTCAACCGCCAAACTTCTGGTTAGCAGCCAAATGTTTTAACCACTGTACCACCAAAGCTCCTAAGAAAACAAATGTATAATACAGAAAATCAACCCAGTCAAAATCTTTAAGGATTCCTAAAATGTGTAAAACCTTAGCAATAACCATCAAAAAAATTAAAGTTATCAGTATAAAAAATAGAGAGAAATACCAATATTGGTATAAAAAACAAGGATAATACAATACAACTTACAAACATCAAAAACACCATAAGAGGATATAAAGAAAACTACTCTGGTGGTACAGTGGTTAAAGCACTTGGCTGCTAACGAAAAAATCAGTGGTTTGAACCCACCAGCTTCCCTGCAGGAGAAAGATGAGGCAATCTGCTTCCATGAAGATTTACAGCCTTAGAAACCGTATGAGGCAGTTCTACCTACTCTACAGAGTCTCTGTATTCATAATCGACTTAGTGGCAGTGGGTTTGGTGGTTTACACCAATAAAGTTGAAACTTCAAATGAAATGGACAAATTCCTAGAAAACACAACTTACCAAAACTGACACAAGAAATAAAAAATCTGAATAATTACATTATCTATTAAAACCATTGAATCTATATTTTAAAACCTTCCAATAACAAATTTTCCAGACCTAAGTGGCTTTTCTGAAGGCGCTCTGATGGCGTAGTAGTTAAACCATTTGACTGCTAACCAAAAGGCTGGCAGGTTGAAGCCACCACCCACTCCACAGAGAAAGATGAAGAGGTAGTCTGCTTCTGTAAAGATCCACAGTTTTGGTAACCTTTTTGGACAGTGCCACTCTGTCCTATAGGGTCACTACCAGTTGGAATTGACTCCATGGCAGTGGGTTTAGCTTTTGGTTTTGAAGTGGCTTATCTAGTGAATTCTTCCAGACATTTAAAAAATAACTCTTCCAAGCAATAGAAAAGGAAGGACTATTTCCAAACTTGTTTTATACAATCAGTGTAAGCTTGATACCAAAACCTGGCGAGGCTACTACCCAAAAACCCATTGCTGTCAAGTCGATTCCAACTCACAACAACCCTGCAGGACACAGCACAACTGCCCTATAGGATTTCCAAGGCTATAAACGTTTACAGAAGTAAACTATCACGTCTTTCTCCCATAGCTGGTGAGTTCAAACTGATGATCTTCCAGTTAGTAGCCAAGCACTTAGCCATTGTACCACCAGGGTTCCTAAGGACACCACAACAAAGGAAAATTACAGGTTGCTCTCTCTCATGAAAAAATATACAAAATTCCCCTCAATAAAATATTAGCAAGGCAAATCCCACAATATATAAAAAGGATAATTCATCACAGCTAAAATTAGTTTATTCCAGACATGTAAAGTTGGTTTAACATTCAAAAACTAATGTAATTCAGCATATTAGCAGATTAAAATACAAGAATAATTATGATTATCCTGTTACAGAAAAACATTTAATAAAACCCAACACCAATTCATGATGAAAACAGTACACTTAGAATAGAAGATGACTTTTTAATCTGGTAAAAAAGTATCACTATAAGTCGTGCTTCAAATATTGTATTTAATGATGAAAGATTGATAACTTTTCCTTTGAGATCAGGAACAAGATAAGGATACCCACTACCACCACTTCTATTCAACATTGTAAATGAGATCCTAGCAAGTTCAATAAGGCAACAAGAAGGAAAGTATAAGAATTGGAAATATATAAATAAAACATCGTTATTCACAGAAAATGTCTACATAGTAAACCCCCAAAAATGTAAAAACTATTAAAATAAATAAATATAGTCAGGTCACTGACTACAAGGTCAATATATAAAAAACAAGCATAGTTCTATATCCCAGCAACAATTAGAAAATGAAATTTTAAAATGCCAGCTAAAATAATTCACCCAAATTATTATTTTTTTTAATTTAGAAATTCAAATACCAGTTATATCAGTTTTTAGAAGATTTGTAGTCCCTATATCCCCATATCAGCCGCAGGAATCCAGGTGAGGAGAGGAACTCAGGCACACCCAAAGCAGCAGCGCAGGGAGAACAGGAAAAAGGGGATTAAAAGCCAGGAACTGGGACAGAGAAGCAGTCAGCCGAAGGGATCCAGGTGAGGAGAGGGAAACCAGGCACGCCCAAAACAGCAGTGTGGGAGAGCAGGAAAAAGGGGATTAAAAGCCAGGACAGAGGAGCAGTCAGCTGCAGGGATCCAGGTGAGGAGAGGAACTCAGGCACACCCAAAGCAGCAGGCCAGAAGAGCAGGAGAAAGGGAATTAAAAGGCCTAGGAATCTGGACAGAGGAGGAGTCAGCCTCATGGACCCAGGTAAGGGTGGTATGAGAGGTTTCCAACAGGGAGGCAAACTTGTCTGTCGGTTTGTCTTACCGTGGTGACGTGTTGATGTGAGTGAGTTTTGAGGCTGAGCCACTGGTGTTTCTAACCAAGCAGGATGCACATGGTGCACAGGTATCAGTCCAGTTTACAGACTGAGACAGACTACAAAGAAGGAGGATGCCGTCCACTTCTCAAAGAACTGGCCAGGGAAAACTTTATGAATAGCAAAGAAAACACTGTTTGACACATTACCATGAAACTTTAAGAACAGTCCGGTTAGGTTAGAAGGCTCTCAAAATAGGACTGGGAAGGAGCTGCATCATCTGAGTAAATCCAGACTTACTCCTATAGATAAGGTAAAGCTTTCAAGACCTCCATTTGCTGACGTGGCACCACTCAAATTGAAGAGAAACAGCTGCAGACATCCATTAATCATCGGAACATGGAATGTAC
>NW_006921603.1:17345140-17371251 GCF_000298275.1 Orycteropus afer afer | reverse complement strand
CTTGGTAGGGTGGAGGGTCGATGAAAGAGGTGGAGGCCTTCAACGAGATGGATTGACACGGTGGCTGCGATGATGGGCTCAAGTATAGCACGGATCGTGGAGCTGGTGCGGGATCGGGCAGTGTTTCATTCTGCTGTGCATGGGGTCACTATGAGTCGGAAACTACTCGACAGCAGCTAACAACAACAACAACAACATATCCCCATATCTCTGTCCTATAAAGAGGGCAGTTTACACTCACCTCAATCCCAGTGTTAAGGATTGTTCTGATGTTTTTTTAAGAAGTCAGAAATATATAACTGCATATATCATCTCCAATTTTTTTTAACATTGGCTTAAGTTCTTTTCAAACATTAAAGGGGCCATAATAAGATCATTTTATAAACTCTGATAAAGTATTTTGCATTTCCATGTTTAGTATCCCAAAATGAAAATCACTGATCAAATAACCTACCTAACATATAATTAAATAAATGTTTGTGTGTATACATGCACATACATACATACATACATATAGAAAGAGAGAGAAGGAGCCCAGATAGCTCACCGCCTAAGGCATCTGACTGCTAACCAGGTGGTTCAACCTACCAGCTGCTCTGCAGAAGGAATATGGAGCAATCTATTTCCATAAAAATTTACCACCTCAGAAACCCAACAGAGGTCGGAATTCGCTCGATGGCAGTGAGTTTGGTTTTTGGTTTGGTATATGTGGTAATTAAGTTTCTGTGTTAACTTGGCTGGGCAGCTGGACATAGTATTCCCCATGATGAGGCTGGTAATCAGCTCCATGGTGGAATCTACTGTGAGCAGCTGAGTAGCTGCCTTTGGGATGTGATCTGCTTCCTGTTTATAAGGAAAAGCCTAGGGGAATGGTCTCTAGCTTATGGCATGCTTGAACCCTACATGTAGCCGTGTCATTGTTCAGCAGGCTGCCATGCTCTGCGACCTTGGGACTTTCAATGGACTTGAATTAATGGCCTGCCATGTGGTTTGTAACATTGGGACTGTGCCTTTTTACTTCTCAGCCTTGGGCTTGTCAGTCTCAGCATCCAGTTGTCTGAGTGAAGAAAAGCCTCTAACTTCAGTGGGCTGGGAGCAGGAGGCAGAACTGAAGCCCAAGGTTGAGGGGCTTTCAACAAACCCCTAGAGCCTGACACTTTGAACTCAGACTTAAATCCTCCAAACTGTAAGAGAATAAGCTCCTATTTGTCAAGTCATCCCATTTGTGGTATATTCTTGTCAGAGCAGCACTAGGTAACCAGAAGTGTATATATATAAAATGTTCCAACTGTAATATAAAGGAGAAGTGAAAGACTAATTTATAATAATATATTGTATATATTATAATAATATATAGTATATATATAATAATATATTGTATATATTATAATGTGCATTTCAATACATAAATACTCTGTAAGAACTCATTAGAAGACATAATAAAGTAGTCAGATGTTTACAACTATACATAGATTGAATGAAACAAGTATGAGACAGATATGTTTTCAAATATAATTAGCTGTCTTACTTTGGGTAGTGATTTTCTGAATAAAACAAAGCGTAATTTTTCCTCAATTTACACAGTAACTTTAAAACCTGAAAATTTCAGTGCTCTGTATGTAAAACCAATTTATGTACTAGGCTCAGAAAAGTACAGAGGTTTGTACTTACAGATAAAACATTCAAAAGCTGCACAGAACTTGGGATAATTCATTATGCACAACAGTGCAGAGCATCTAGTATTTCTGGTTTCTGCCCGCTAAGTGCTATTAAATCAGTTGCCAACAAATTGGCCCCAACTTATAGAGACCTCATGTGTGTCAGAACGGAGCTATGCTTCATAGAGTTTTCAAATATTGATTTTTCAGAAGTAAATCAAGTCTTTCTTCCCAGGTGCTCTGGATAGACTCGAACCTCTAAGCTTTTGGTTAGCAGCTAAGGGAGTTAACCGTTTACAACACCCAGAGACTCCAAATGCTACCAGAACCATTATTAACTATGACAATCAAAATACACACTTGTAAATGTCCAATGTGTGCCCCAAGAGGACATTGCATGACCACTGAGAACTACTGGCAGAGAACAGGTCCCAATCTCAGCCTTAGCACAAGCTAGCTCTTAAATTCTGAAAAACTGCTCATCTTTTACAGATCACTCCAGCAAAAATATCATTCCTGAACCCATCTTGTCACAAGCAAGAAATTTAGAATTCCAGAGGACATTCTTTTTTTCTAAAAGTGTCAAAGTAATCATGATGGTTAAGAAAAATCACAGTGTTTTTGTATTTCCTTACATTTATTTATTTTGAATCAGAAGATGGACACCAAACATTTTTGAATATTTAGGTCTGGATCTGACCCTGTTCAAATTCCAAATCTGATTATGTCATAACTTTCAGTGAAAAATCAAAAAACATTTTACATCAAGGAAATGTAAACCTCCAGCATAATGTTCTAATCCTACTTTTATCACATTACAATATGCCACGTGTAACTTTATTTGCTCACAAAATGTTAAATCTGTTACTCTGAGGTAAGATCTAGAAAATAAACAGAAAAATTGGAAGTAGAATTATCTTCCTTGACCTCTTACAGACAAAGAATCATTTCCACCCATATTTTCAAATTCTTCATTCCTTTCTCTTCGTATCTCTACCTCCAGGGCTTTGTTCCATAAAATATTCAGAGAATTTATTAAATAAAAGAGAAAATTTGGAACTGAACTTAAAGAGTTAAAATGTCTGTTTTTCTAATAAGCACAATCTAGGAAATCTTTAGTCAATCGCCATCATTTTCTAAGGTTCACACTTCTCAAAGTAAATAAATTCTAATGCTGAATGATGTTGACAATTCTATTTTACAACTCTGCAGTTTTACAAGGTTACTTATTCTCAAGCCTTGCTTACCATTATGAATGGTTTTGGAGGTAAAATGATCTGAGTTTGAATACTAGCTCTGCTAATTACTAGCCATGTGTCACTGCACAAAATTCTTAATCCAAGTCTTCATTTTCTTACAAGTAAAATAATCATCTACGTTGCAGTGTTATGACAACATGCAAAGCACCTCACTGAGTGCTTTCCACTTACTAGCTGTTCATTAAATAGCAGATGTGATTGTTATTATTATAATTAGCTGTCATATTTGCCAATATCTACTTATTAACTCATTCAACTATCTTCTTAGTTGCCTCATACATTATTTCTTTTCTGGCTTACAGAACATTTTGATATATGCTGGGTAAATGTTATACAGTGCCTGTTTGTTTTTAAAAGCCTCACTAGACTGTCTTAAGACAGGATGTCAGAAAAAGAGGGGCAAAAAAGGCAGGCAGATACTAAACCACAATTCAACGTTTACTGAACACCAGTCATGTGATGGTAGCTTATAAAAATTCAGTTTCTGCCTACAAACATCCCAATGATTTATTTGTCCCCGTCAACCTCTTTAAATTTTATCTGCTTCTCTTTTTTCAGTCTTTGCTAGAAGATTTGACTCCTAAACAATGGACAACATTCTAATCGTTTTGCTGTGGTTCTTTTCAGCACAAAGACTCTAATTTTTAGTGTTTGTTTCATATTCAGGTCACCAACTGGTCCTTTGGTACCCACAAGTAGTTTTCATGGTCTGGTTGCCATGGCCCTGCCCTGTCCTCACTACACACACACACATACACACCACTCCACATTATACAACTCCAGAATTATATCCATCTTCCAGCCCTGAAGGAATTCTTTGATCTTTATAAAACTAGTTTGGAAGATGTTTGGGAGACCTTAAAAATACAGTAATCCGTGACCTGTTTGGAGTCTTAGGCTCCTTTGGAAATCTGAGGAAAACTATTGATTTTTCTCTTCATATACATATAAAATTGGACATCCATATAAAACTGTGCATCACAAACTCCTTGAAAATCATACTAAGAAGCTATGACCTATTTCAGTGTTTACCAAACTTTTCTGACTGGAACTTACAGTAAGAAATAGATCTGACATCACAATATAGAATATATAAATAAACATATATATATGAACATAAACATTTAAAACAGAAGTTTCAAGAAAAAATACTTATCCTCACCATGCTCAACAATTTCTGTTATTTTTCTATTCTATTTCATCTAAAATGCTG
The DNA here is from genome assembly GCF_000298275.1 of Orycteropus afer afer. Lineage (NCBI taxonomy): Eukaryota > Metazoa > Chordata > Mammalia > Tubulidentata > Orycteropodidae > Orycteropus > Orycteropus afer. The sequence continues at coordinate 17,367,121 of NW_006921603.1, read as the reverse complement.
ATTGAGACTCACTAAAGTACTGTCTTAGCACCCATAACTGAAGAACATTATCTAGTCTAACATCACTCTGTTTCAGAGATAAGGATACAAAAAAATGCAAAGAAAATAAAAGGTCTTCTCCTAGATCACTAGCGAGTTAGTGGATGAACAAGCCAGAGCCTAATTATACAGACTCCTGACCCAAGACTTTTGCAACACAAAGTGAAACAAAAATTCTTAAATACCAATACCCCCACCCTACTCCATCCCACACCCCTCCAAAAAGCACTTGGGAATTTGAAGTTTAAAACGTGCTGACACACTGAAACACTGGGAGTGTTTCCATTGCAAAGTGGTAAATATTAACCTCAACCTGAGGCTCCAATTCAAGCCGTTTCCATTTTTTTTTTTTTTTTTCTAAATCATGTCCATAGCCTAGCATGACTTGGCAAATAATCAGCATTTTTTTTTCCTTTGCAGAAACCCTTTCTCCAGCCACTGAAAACAAAGCAGGAAAAGCCAATACTCTTTAGAATTATTTTTAAATAATTTGATTATATACACATAAGTGTAAGTATTATCTGTACATGACAGGCCGACTTAAAAGCAGGAGTGGGTATCAGGCCCATGCATAGCTGTTTTCTTCCCCACTAAGGCTGCTGAATTAAAATTTAAACATCAAAACCACATAGATCAATGAAGAATATGAATGACTCAGAGCCTATCAGATGTTAATACTACCAACACCAGCTGCTCCTGAACTTTTTAAAGCCTCAACTATAGAAAATGGGTTTGTTTAAGAACCTTCACTACAAACTACTTTGTAGATTAAAATATCAGTCTCCCCACTGGCATCAGGTTGTGTGAGGATGTTTTCCTTTCCTTTTTTCTTAATGTGGAATCAATATTACCCGTCATAAGGTGGGTATCTTATAGCAAACCAAACAGACTCCTGGGGCCTGGAGAAGGCTAAGGCAGGCGGCTCTACAGGCAGAAGCAAGCCTGGGGCCTGTGTTACCCAAAAGATCACCCAAACAACTTGCCTTGGGTGCAGGAGAGGGGCAGGGGAGGGCCAAAGTAGCTGCTTGCAAGCCTCCCCTGTGCACTCAATTCCCCGAGCCCAAACGCAAAAGTGCTGGGGCCTCCTTAAGCCAGAGTGCAGGGGGAGGAGAGGGTGGAGTGCAAACTGCTGCGCAGCGGCTCCCCGGAGAAAACGCCTGGGAAAAGGGTGGCCCGGCGAGCCCTAAAATTAGCGCTCTGGAAAGCAGGGGCCCCGAGCCGCGGCATAGGAGCTCTCCCCCAGGGCTTCTGGCCCCTCTGCGTCTTCTGAGAGCACTCGGATGCGGAAGCGACCAATGCAGAAAGACGAGCTCCCTGCTGGTAATAGGATCCGGAACACGTGTAGCCTCCCGAGACCTTGGGGTCCAAAGCTCCTCCTCCAACTGCGGCAGAAAATTTAAGGAGCCTCGGAATTTAAAACCCCGGAATCCTCCAGCGCCCTTCTTGTTGAACTTAAATTTTTGTTGGTTTATTTTGAGCGAGCCCCTTTCCTCTCCTGAGTTGTCATTTACATGTACTTCTCTTCTCCATCCTTCAAACAGAATTAGTGTTTGGGAGGGGAAGAGATGCTAATATACCAAGGAATGCAGGGGGTGGAGGCCGAGTGGGGTGGGGGAGGCAGGAGTGAGTGTGCAATGAAATCTCTCTGCAAAATAAATAGTTCTGAAGGTCAGTGATGGCTCTCCAGTGGGCCCTCCTGAAAAGATTAATGTTCATTAAGGGCTTCTCCATCAACCTTTGTAAGATCTGTGAAACGGAAATATGTGTTACTCAGCCAGGATTAAGTGAAGAATGCAAAAATATTGTTATATTTAGTACCACACACACAAAAAAAAAGAATGACACAATACTTAGAAACCAAACGCCAATTATTTTTTAAAGTCATCATATTTATTATATAACTCGAATTTTAAAGATAATAAATGCACAGGAATTTTTAATCGCCACTAGTAGAAAGTAAACATGTCCGTGAGTAACATCTCATCCCTAGCATCTCTTAGCCTCCCCCTCTGCAGTCAGCCTCTTACCTTTATTTTCAGAATCTTTCATTCTTTCCTTCCTCCCTCTGCTGCAAATAAGCAGGGAAGTCCAGCTGATTCTGCAACCCTGACTTTTGACTTGTCATTCACACAAGTCCGGTCTTGGGGTCGAAGTCCGGCAACAGAGGAGGACTCTGGCTATGATAATTGCATGCAAGCCGGTGTGAGGGGTTATAATTGTGCTTATGCTAGAGGGAAAGGATGGGGATGAAGGCAGACGTAAACACAAATTCCAAAACATGGCATGGACCCGGATCTGGATCCTGGGCTGGCCTTTATTTCCTTTAGGTTAGGGAACCAAATGTTTAGCACCTCCTTGTCTCTGGAGAGATTTGGTCAAAGTTGAAAGGAAAATGACAGTGCCGGGGTGTTGGGTTTAGTTTCAAATGGACATCTCATCTTTGGCGGGGGATTAAGAGCTCTGTGCTTTTGTTTCTTCTTACAAATTCATTTATTCACTCATTCAAAAGTATATACTTTACCTGTCTGAAGACAAGGGTCTCTGCTTAATGCTGGAGATGCAACAGTGAACAAGACCAGCCCCACACCTCAGACTCCTCACAGACTTAAAATCCATAGGCACACAATGCAATACAGTAACCTGTGTCTGCTGTAGGCACACAGGTTATTGAACCCGTTGATTACATTGGACCACTTCCATTATGGAAAGGACTGTGTTTTGTTTTTACTGGAATAGATACTTATTCTGGATATGGATTTCCCTTCCCTGCATGCAATGCTTCTGCCAAAACTACCATCCATGGACTTACAGAATGCCTTATTCACCATCATGGTATCCCATACAGCATTGCTTCAGATCAGGGGACTCACTTCACAGCAAATGAAGTGTGGCAATGGGCCTGTGCTCACGAAATTCACTGGTCTTACCATGTTGCCCATCATCCAGAAGCAGCTGGCTTGATAGAACAATGGAATAGCCTGCTTCCAATGTATTTATTGACATCCTGGGAAAAGAAACACTCTGCTGTGGATCGGGATCCTGTTGTGCTGCCTACAACTGTCCATGAGCAAAAATCCACCATTTGGTGTGGAGATCTTAGATTCATCATTTGTTGGAGTCAACAGCCAGTATACTACCTGCCAACCTCGAGGTCATCAGCCCCTGCAGCTGCATGAGTCGAGAAAAGTCTCCAGGTTGACATTTGATCCAAGAACTTGGGATTTGTCAGCTTCTATAAGTGTGTGAGCCATTCTCCTAAGATAAATTTCTCTTTTTTATATGTATATATAAGCTTTACTGGTTTTGCTTCTCTAGAAAACCCAGCCTAACACAAGGGGCACTAGAGGTAACCAAAACATCAGGTCTAAGCAGATAGGGCTGCTATGAGTCAGAATCAACTCAATGGCAGTGGGGATGGTTGGTTGGTTGGTTGGTTGGCTGGTTCGTGGAAGCAGATACTCAAAGAGACTGTAGTGATTTAAGTCATTCTGTGGTTGAGCCAGAAGTATGAGGAAGCTAGACCTAAGACTTCTCTATTAGAGAATATTACAAACAAAGAATACCTCAGCTGACTTCCAATCATACCGCTGAGATTCATGCATTCACCATCACATGCTTATTTGTGCCAGGCACTATTCCACCTGCTAGGGATTCAGGAGAAACGAAAAAAAAAAAAAAAAAAATCCTTGCTTCCATGACTATTACATGGTAAGACGATACAGCCAGCCAATAAACAAATAAACATATACTAAAAGCTGAAGAAAATGAAGGATAGTAAGGTAGGAAAGCTGGACTATATTATGAAGAATGTGGCATCAGGATTGGAGGAAGACTCATTGACAACTTGCAGTATGTAGATGATAACCTTATTTGCTGAAAGCAAAGAGAACTTGAAGCACTTACTGATAAAGATCAAAGACGAGAGCCTTCAGTATGGATTACACTTCAACATAAAGTAAAAATCCTCACTACTGAGTCAATTAGCAGTATCATGATAAATAGAGAAAAGATGGAAATTGTCAAGGATTTTATTTTACTTGGATACACAATCAATGCCCATGGAAGCACCAGTCAAGAAATCAAACAATGTATTGACTGGGCAATTCTGCTGCATAAGACCTTTTTAACTCTTTAAAGTGTTAAAAAGCAAAGATGTCACTTTGAAGACTAAGGTGCACCTGACCTATGCAATGAGGCATATTTTCAATTGCCTCATATGCATGCAAAAGCTGGACAATGAATAAGGAAGACTAAAGAGCTGATGCATTTGAATTATGGTGGTGATAAAGAGTATTGAATATACCATGGATTGCAAGAACAAAGAAATTCTAGAAGTACAGCCAGAATGCTCCTTAGAAGTGAGGATGATGAAACTTCATCTCATGTACTTTGGACATATTATCAGGAGAGATCAGTCCCTGAAGAAGGACATCATGTTTGGTAGAGCATCAGCAAAAAAGAGGAAGACCCTCAATGAGTTGGATTGACACAGTGGCTGTAACAGTGGGCTCTAATACAGCAACAATTGTGAGGATGGTGCAGCACTGGGCAGTGTTTCGTTGTGTTGTACACAGGATCTCTATAAGTCAGAACTGACTAGACCATACCAAACAATAACAACAACAATGAAATAACAGGGGTACCATTTTAGTTAAGGTGGCCAGGGGAGGTACATTTGACCCATTTTATGTAAATGAATCATCAAAGTCCTTTCCAAATATTTTTACTCAGAAATTACATTGCAAGAAGACTTGTTTAAATTTGTTTGTTTTTTAAGTTCTAATCTCTCCCACCCTCCTCTGTTTCAAGTGCACTAATGGGTAGTGTTTAGTCCCTATTATCCAAAACCAAACTCACTGCCACTGAGTCGGATCCAACTCATAGCAACCCCTTCTTGGGTTTCCAAGGCAGTATCACTTTGGAAATAAATTGCCCAGTCTTCCTTCCGAGGAGTGGCTGGTGGATTTGAACCTCCAACTTTCTGGTTAGCAGTCAGATGCCTTAGGCACTACGCCACCAGAGCTCCTAGTCCCTATTATACAGATGGTACTCAGAATTGATATTCAGAAAGGTTAACTGACCCCACCCAGGACCTTATTAAGCTGGGAGAAGAGCAACAAAGTGAAATAACACCTATCTGTTGCTCTCATCCCCCAACTACTGAGTTTAAAACAATATTAACATGGAAAATTGTTGGACTAGGAGTTGAAAGAAGGCATGAAGACCTATCTCTACCATTTATTAACTGAGTTGTGCAGGGTAGGTGATTTACCTTCTCTGGCATCAGTTTCCTCATCTGTAATGTGGGGTTAATCATACCTGCCATGTATGTGCTATACCAAAGATCAAATGGGAGAACAGATCTGGTACTTTGTAACTAAGTACTATATAATTTTCAAATACTTGGGCACATTTCTATAAATAACTAATAACCAGTGTTCACCTGCTCTTTATTACAGCCCACGAGTCAAATATGGCTATAAAGTGAATGCTTATCTGGACCAATAGGGGTCTTTGAATTGATCTCTACTTGCCACAATGTGAAGACTCCCTGAAAGTTTTGAAAACTGTTAAGCATTTGGGTTTTTTGTTCCCATATTTTCTTGGCAGTGGATAATACCTTCCTGTTCCTCGTTTCCAAATTAAAAAAGACCAATGAGGAAAATCTGCCTTCATGAGAACTCTTTGTTGGCCACTAAACCATGTCAAGGAAGCAGACATCTCTGTCTCCAAAAACTGAGTCTAAGTCAGCCAAAATGTGCCTAGTGAAAGAACTTTTAGGGGCTGAGAAGTTGGGTACTGAGGAGCCACCTCTCAGGAAATGCTCTGAACACTAGGCATGACACAGTGCTGAGCAAAACAGTCTCTGGTCTCAAAGAGCTTGTAGCCTAAGGGCAAGAAGTTTCCACAAGATGTGCCCAAGGAGATAGAACAATGTCCAGGCTTTGGCAGGACACAGATTTGAGTTTGCAAGAGTGCGGCAAGGGCTCCAAAGCTGGAGAGAATGGGTTCAGACATGCACTTTGCCATTTATTAGCCCCTAGAATAATCTGGAACAAGTTCTTGTATCTCTCTAAGTCTCAAATTCCTATCTGTAAAATGAAAATAATAATGGTACCTACCCACTAGGGTTGGCGAGGCCTGAAGCAGTTAATATTTGTAAAGTACCTGGCACAAAGCCTGACTCATGGTGTAAGGGCTCCATAAATGCTGTAGGACTGTTATTATTAGTTTGTGACCTGCGTCAAGTTTACCTTTCTGAGCCTCAGTTTCCTCATAAGACGTAGAAAATAATAACTAGCTTGTAGGGTTTTTGTGAAAATTATATACCAGGAAAAATATAAAGGCCTTGGCGTAGGAGTAGGTAACCACTTGCCAGCCCTGCTTCAGACCCTTTTTAATCAAGCAGGCTCCTCAGGTTAAAAATGGAAAAGAAATTTGGAATAGTAGGAAAGTGAGAGAAGGGAAGGAAGGCTGCGATTTCTAGTTTGGGTTTTGGTTTTAAAGAGCATGATCACTTCTAGTGACACATGCATTTTACTCAACATTTTATTTTGAAGTTTCAAACATACAAAAAGTTGAAAGAAGTGCATAATTACTTCATCTACAGGAACATTGTTCTACACTTGCTTTATCACATTTCTATTCATTCTTAATTGATTTAAAAAATTGAAAAAAAAATAAAGAAAGAGAGAGTTTTAACGACCTCATGAAATCAAAACAAAAGCCTTTACTTAGGTTTATATGTGGAAGGAAACTTTGTTAGTTACCAGGGGTGGGAGGGGAGGGGAAAGAGCACTGCAAAAAAAAAAAAAAAAAAAATGTATTGACCCAAGTCATTTTAGTTTTGTGTATTTCACTGTACATAAATTATATTTCAATAAAATGTTTTGTTTTTTTAAAAAGCCTTTACTTGTCCTCCTGACACACTATTTATACACCCTTTAGACCTCCTGATTCTGTGGCCATTCCCAAGCAGGGTCAGATGACTCTCAGAAGCCTTCTCCTGTCTCACAGCAAACTTCAATGCCACTCAGTGAGGAATAAGGATAGACTTGAGCCTTGAGACTTTTCCAAACAAGGCAGTGACTTGGGCAAACCCCAAGCTTCAGCTAAACTAGTACCAATAACCATTTTATAAATATAATAACTTTTATAATACATTTTATAAATATAATACCTGTTTATAAAAAGGAAGAAATGATGCTATATCTCAATCACTGGGCTTAGAGAAAGCTTCAGGCAAGCTCCACTGGCTACCAAGTCCCTTCACAACTCTGCACAGTCCTTGTCTTGTTAGATGCCACTTCTGAGTCACTAGACTGGTGAGTCATGCCCAGCTAGGGAGGCCATCTTGAGAACAAAACATGAGAATTTTCAAGAACTGTTAAGCGAGACCTTTTTTTAATCATCCTAGAGAAACAAAAATGAAAGGAACAATGCTGCTATAATATTGTGGATTAAATCTACTAATTGTAAATGTTATCCTGAAAAAAAAAAAAAGAAATCACAAGAAATTAAAAGCTTTAGCTTGTACATTCCCTTGGAAGTTTTCAGGCATTTTATTTCTTGGGTAGTGAATAGGTAAGCAAAAAGAAGTCCTTGGGTCATGCAAACAGTTAACAGGCTTGGCTGCTAACTGAAAGGTTCAAGGTTTGCATCCACCCAGAGTCTCCTCAGAAGAAAGTCCTAGAGATTGACTTCCAAAAAACCACACACCGAAAACCCTAAGAAGGGCAGTTCTACTCTGAGACACATGGGGTCACAATGACTCAAAATCAACTAGATAGCAACTGGTGTTTAAGCAAAGAGAGATTCATAGAATATGTGGACTATGTGTTAAATTAGGCAGACTTAATGGACAACGAATAAGGAAGACTGAAGAAGAGTTGATGTCTTTGAGTTGTGGTGTTGGCGAAGAATACTGGAAGTACCATGGACTGCCAGAAGAACTAAGAAATCTGTGCCGGAAGTACAGCTGGAATGCTCCTTGGAAGTCAGAATGGCCAGACTTTGTCTCCCCTACTTTGGTCATGTGGTCAAAAGGGACCATTCCCTGGAGAAGGATGTCATGGTAGGTAAAGTGGAGGAGGGTCAATGAAAAAGGGGAAGGGCCCTCAAAGAGATGGATTGACATAGTGGCTGCATCAATGGGGTCAGGTATAGCAAAGATTGTGAGGCTGACACAGGACAGGACAGTGTTTTATTCCGTTGTACATAGGGTCGCTATGAGTCAGGGGCAACTTAACGGCACCTAACAACAACAATAATGGCGTTTTCAGAGGCCAGTGGTGATTCAACGGTATAATTCTCACCTTCCACAGACGAGACTCGGGTTTGATTCCCCACCAACATGCACCAAGCACGACCACCACTCATCTCAGTGAAGCTTATGTGTTGCTTTGATGCTAAACTGGTTTCAGCAGAGCTTCTAGACTAAGAAAGACTAGGAAGACAGGAAGGCCTGGCAATCTACGTCCAAAAATCAGCCAAAGGAAAGAAACCCTGCTGATCACAATGATCAGATTTCATTGTGTGTGGGATCACCATAAACGCGGTCAGCTCTACTGAAGCTAACAACAATGGCTTTGTCAATAATGTGCCTGAAGCCTCTTTTAGCTTAGTTATTAGTTTTTCAGGGCTACCAACAAAGAACCACAAACTGAATGGCTTACATGAACAGAAATTTATTGTGTCACAATTCTAGAGGCTGGAAGTCTGAATTCAAGGTGTCAGCAGAGCCAGGCTCTCTAGAAAGCTCTAAAGGAAGATAGCTTCTTATCCCGCCCAGCTTCTCATAGCCCTAGGCCTTTCGGCTTTCTGCTCAGAGTCACAAGACATTCCCCTTCATAAGAGCTCTAAGATTAAGACCTACCCTATTCAGTATTACTTCATGTTAACTTAATCGATAGTATCTTCAAAGACTATTCCCAAACAAGGTCACTGCCCACAGACACTGGGGTCAGGACTTCAACATATCTTTTTGAGAAACACAATTCAATCTATGACAAAACGTGTGGGGTAGGACTCGTGGGACCACTACTGGGGTCCCTCAGCTGCTACCGCTGTCCTCAAGGCTTGGAGGCTTTCTGCGCCTACTCAGGCCGGTTATCCCCTAGGCCAGAGTGAGGGGTGGGGCTCGGGAGTTGAGATGCCGGCTGCTCCATTAAGGATTGCCTCAAGACGGACAGCGGGGAGGCTCGACCCCAGTGTAGCCCCAAGGGCTTTGAGAGTGTGCTGACCTAGGAACCACTGAAGGTCTGCGGCCGCGCGGGAGGGGGGGGGGGGTTCCCCCGCAACCCTTAAAAAAAAAAAAAAAAACTCTTTCTGCCCGTCCTTTCCTACACCCCTGTGCTGATAGTTGAGATGGACTAGGTAAAGGCACCCTAGACGGAAACTGGTTGGCTGGGCGCTCTGATATTGCCCAGCTTCCTGCGTTGCAGAGCCTGGCGCGCTTCCCAGCGACCTGGCAGCCCACCCGCGGCCTCCCGCCATTACTACTGATCTGGGCTTGGAAGTAATTTACTGACTGCCGTAGAAAGGGTTCTACTTCGTACCCACAGAGAGCCTTTCGCATATCCAAAGATTCTTCTATAGTGTTGAGAGGCGAGAGTGCGTGCCTATTTTCTTGTTAAAGAAAAATCTCGTAAGCTCTTCCGTTTCCAAATTAGATTGTAAGCCATTTTTAAAGGCAGGGACTCTGCTTTATACCTGCATATGTTAATTAATCACATTGTGAAAAACAGTAGAGGAAACCATTTACTTCTTAGCAGACATTAAAATAGCTGATTCTCGGTAAGGTACCGCTCTCCCGATCCTCCACGCGTGAAAATACCGCTCACTGGTCTAGTTCCAGGAGGTCTGGTAGCATAGTGCCTAAAGCATTCGGCTGCTAACCAGAAGGCTGGTGGTTCAAAGCCCCTAGCCACTACCCTCAGAAAGAAGGTTGGGCGATCTTCTTCTGTTATGGTACTGCCTTGGAAATCCAAGAAGGGGGTCGCTATGAGTCGGGTTTGATTCGATGGCAGTGAGTTTGGGGGGTTTTTTTGGTTTTAGTCTAGTTCCAACTTGAAATTACTTAATCAGGGAAGCCTTCCCAGTCACCTCAGCTGGGTATTTTTCTCCTTTGTCTGTTGCTTTTAATAAGAAGCACACCTTCTGAGAAAATAGATTGGGGTTATCTGTTGACTTTAATAAAAGCAAATGTCAGCTGTTAAAAAAAAATGTGAAGTAGGAGGAGGATGGCTTCACCTGCATGCACCACATTTGGTTTTCCTCCATCCAACTAAACCTCTGTCTGGTTTCCTCAGAGCATCCAAGTGGCCATAAAATAGATAAGAGGTGGAAAGAAAAAGCGATAACTATAGGGATAACCAAAAAAACAAACTCACTGCCATGGAATCTGACTCATATAGCAACCCCTCCTTGGGTTTCCGAGGCGGTACCACTACCAAAGTAGATTGCCCAGTCTTCCTTCTGAAGAGTGGCTGGTGGGTTTGAACCACCAGCTTTCTGGTTAGCAGTCAAATGCCTTAGGTACTACACCACTGGAGCTCCAACTATGGGAATATTATTGTTGTTGTTATGTGCCGTAGAGTCTGACCCGATTCATAGCGACCCCTCCTTGGGTTGCAGAGGCAGTATCACTACAGAAGTAGATTGCCCAACCTTCCTTCTGAGGAGTGGCTGGTGGGTTTGAACCGCCAGCCTTCTGGTTAGCAGTGAAGTGCCTTAGGCACTATGCTACCAGAGCTCCTAACTGTGGGGATGGAGGTTTATAATTAGGACTACCTGCAGAAGAGAGCAGCATAACTACAATAAGGGAAACCGGGTAACTCTTATGAAACCACTAGGGAAGAGGAAGGGAATTAACATATGGAGCACCAACTGTGTGCCAGGCTCATTATCATACATTTATTGAGTACTTATTATTTGCCAAGTATTATTCTAAGCATGTGATGTGTATTATTAGTTCTTTAACTTTCAGTAACAGGATGAGATGGACACCATCACTAGAATACAGAAATGTAACAGTTTTTAAAGCAAGGACCCTCAAACTAGACTGCCTGGGTTTGAATCCCAGCTTACTAGTTGTGTAACTTTAGATACATTACTTAACCTCTCTATCATTCAATTTTCTCCTTCGTAAATGGAGACCGCAAAATAGGGTACAAATAAATAAGATAAAAACATGCACATGTTTAGGACAGTGGCTGACACACAGTAAGCAGTGTGTGAGTGTTAATTCTTGCCATTCTCACTTTTTTAGATGAGAAAAAAAATGAGGCAAATTTAGGCGAGGTGATTTACCAAAGAGCACATAGCTAATAAGTAGCAGAGCCAGTGACACTTCAGATCATGGGCTTTTCACGGTAATCTTGAGGAAGTAAGTGATAGCATCCTCTGTTTATTGATGAGAGCCTGGAAGCCCAGGAGGGATCTAGTAACCTGCTTGTGTCACAAACGAGAGTTGAGATTTAAACCCACATTTACTGATTTTAAAGTCTTTGCTCATCCCACTAGGCCAGTGGTTCTCAAACTTCAGCAAGCTTCAGAATTCCTAAAGGGTTAAGACACAGATCGCTGGGCCTCACTTCCAGAATTTCTGATTAGATAGCTCTGGGCTTGTTGTTGTCCATTGTTGTTCAGCTGGCTCTGACTCAGAGACCCTATGCACAACAGAATGAAACACTGCCTGGTCCTGTGCCATCCTCACAATTGTTGCTATGTTTGAGTCCACTGTTGCAGCCACTGTGTCAATCCATCTTGTGGAGGATCCTTCCCTTTTTGGCTGATCCTCTACCTTTCCTAGCATGAATGTCCTTCTCCAGAACTAGTCCCTCCTGATAACATGAGCTTGGCAGCAGGGGCTGATAATTTGCAATTTTTAACAAGTTCTAGTAATGTTCCTGCTGGTCTAGAGAACATACTTGGACAACCACTGCTCTACAATCACTCACTTGTATGCAGAAAAGGTGGTAAGAGAAGGGATAGGGCCCAAAGATTGTATAGTTCCTGGAGGTTTTCCCACTCTGGCAAAGTACTGGTTACTACACAGTACCTAGCTAATATACTTTGCATTTCCACAGTCCTTTCGTATCTGTGATCTCATTTGATCTTTCCAATAGCCCCGGGAATAGGCTAGGTAGGAGTCATTATCAACATTCAAAGTAATTTGTCTTTAGAGGCTTATGGCTAGAAAAAGGAGCACTGATGGCACAATGGTTACTAACCAAAAGGTCAGCTATTCTAACCCATTAGCTGCTCCACAGGAGAAAGATGTGGCAGTCTCTTTCATAAAGATATATAGCCTAGGAAACCATACAGGGCAGATCTACTCTGTCCCATAGGGTCGCCATGAGTTGTAATTGACTAGATGGAATGGGTTTTGGTTTGGTATGGCTAGAAATGGCTGCATGGGACTAGACTACAGACCACCTGTCCGGCCTTTGAACTAGTTCATTCCAGTTGGAAGCCCTGCTGAGAATTTGTACTTCCACGGAAGATATGCTGAATCAGAATCTACATTTTAACAAGATTAATTTACATAACAATCACCTGGGGATCTTGGTAAAATATAGATTCCAGATTCAGTATATCTGAGGCAGAAATTTAAATTCTCAGCAGATGGTCCAAGGGGAATGAACCAGTTTGAAACCCTGATGTCAAGCATCTGTCCTTTCTATAATGTATTTGTCCTGGAAAACATTATCTAAAGACAAGAGACTGACTGTAGTTCTAACAGGGAATACTACAGTTCCAGGGAATTCCACAGTTCAGGAAAGCATTTCTTACCCCACTAGGGTTTTGAGGAGGTAATTTCTGGTTTTGGTTTTGTACCATAATTTCAAGGGCTAGGGAAATCTAGTGCTTACAAAATGCTTCCACCATCTGTTGAGTCCTTTTTCTGTAACCTTAAAGCTTTGATATTTGACTAAAATTTGCTGCTCTGGATAAGATGGAAGAAGCATTTAGGGAGTTAGTTTCTACTCGGTACAGCTTGTTCATATTCCCATTTAGAACCACTGGCATGGTCAAGTATATTTTATAACCACAATCTACTTCTATAGAGATACTGCCTTGGAAATCCAAGGAGGGGTTGCTATGAGTTAGGACAAACTCGACGGCAGTGAGGTTTGGTGATTTTTTTTTTTTTAAATTATTAGTTTATATTCTAAAATAGGGTTTTGGACATATAACTAACAAGTGATTAGCATCCAGAGTATGTAAAGAGCTCCTATACATGGATAAGAAAAAGATAGCCCACCAAGTAAAAAAATGGGAAAAGACATGAGAAAGCATTTCACAGAGGTGTACATGCAAATGTCCAATATTCATGTGAAAAGATACTCGGCCTCATTAGTTGTCAAGGAAATGCAATTTAAAACAACCATGCAGTAACATTTCATAAACTAAATTGCAAGCATTAAAAAACCTGACAAAAGTGGGGAATTAAGAATCTCACACACTACTTGGTGGTAAGAGTGTAAATTAGTACAAACCGTATGGGAGTCAATTTGCCAATATCTTTTAAAATTTAAAAAGCATATAAACTTTCACCCAGTAACTGCTCTTCTAGGTATTTGTTTTACATGTGTAGTCACAAATGTTCACACTGTAAATTTCAGACTCATTCTCTTCGGATTTATATATATTCTAGAGGATCCATTCAATCCAAACGTACTTATTAAAGCTCTGGTAGCCTAGTGCCTAAGGCATTAGACTACTAACCAGAAGGCTGGCAGTTCAAACCCACCAGCCACTCCTCGGAAGGCAGGTTGGGCAATCTACTTCCGTAGTGACATCGCCTCAGAAATCCAAGGAGAGGGGTCGCTATGAGTCGGATCCAACTCGATGGCAGTGTGTTTGGTTTTTTTGATTTATGCTCAGGACACCATGTTAGGCTGGAAAGATGCCAAGGATTCCTTGAACTATACTGCTTCTCACATACAGTCTCCTGGTGGAAAAAGGTAGGAGAGAGAAGGGTGCTAGTGGGAAAGACCTTCAAGCTGGCCCAGAGTGCTCCAAAAGAAGCCTCTAGCCATGGTCTCTTCCCACAGCTCAGAAACTTTCCACCCCATTACTGACCATGTTTGGGACATGATCTTCTGGTGAAAGATATGGATCAATATTAATAATAATAGTAACAACCATAATTTTGTGAGCCACTAAGTGCCAGATACTTTACTTACATTCACTTATTTAATCCTCACACCAACATTATGACATAGGAATTATCATACAGCTAATCAATGACAGATTCACAATCTAGTCTGTCTGACTCCAAAGCCTATGCTAATCAGTGCCCAAAGTGATACTGACACCATCATGAGCCATTCAAGCCACTCTTTAAAAATCAGTTGAAAGTCGGGTATGCATATTTTTTATTTCATGATGTTAATTTTACTGCTGTCTTCCATGGGTGATGTGGCAGAAAGTATGCCATAACAGAAGTCAAGCCCTCGAGACACACACAGAGAGAGAGAGAGAGAGAGAGAGAGAGAGAGCGCACAGGCTAGCAAATGTTCCATTCATGCAGCAACCCACCAGTCACAGGACTTCCTGCAAATCACTCAGCATCTCTTACTTCACTTTCTTAATCTCAAAATTGGAGAAAACAAGTAGCACTTGCGCTCCCTGCTTCCAGGGGTGTTGTCAAGATCTAAGGGAGCTCTGGTAGTTAAACATTTCCATAAACTGCAAAGAATCATGTAACACATAAATGATTATAATGACTTATTCCCAGGCATGGGGTAAAGAGCAGTGGAGAAAGATAGTGAGCATTTCCTACTGAAGAAAAGAGAGGGGTGGGATGGCAATGGGCCCTGAGAAGCAGGGGGTGAACTTTAGGACAAGAACAACAGATGACAGAGAGGAGAAAGTAGTTTCTATGCAAAGTAGACCTAGTGTGAAAAATAATAAAACTAAAAAACTTATACTAAACCAAGTTACTACAGGGGCAATATCCATTTATTACTCCTTTGTAAAAATTCACACACACACACACACACAGAATAACACTATGGACCTAGGCACCTTAAGAAATACTTGTTGCAATCACCAATCTCATTCAATTGCCCAGACAAGCAAAAGAAAGGGAGTGGTCAGCTGCCAGCCGTCAGCTCTACTAAGTTTCAGCTATAGTCCTTGGTGCCAGTGTGGAAGGAATTTTATTAGTGCAGTAGTTTGAAAGTCAACAATATAACAACGCCAATCTACAGAGTGTCCCTAACTACCAACAATAGAAAAGCTTGTCTCTAACACACTAAATAAATATTCAAAAGATAATTATTGCTGCTTTTTGTCAAATTTATTTTTATAATGCTTACTATGTCTCAGTGCTTTATCAATATTAACTCATTTAATTCATGAACTCATTTAACCCTGAAAACAACCTCATGAGGGAGAGGCTACATCAATGACAGGGCCCTGGTGAAATCTAGCTTCTACCCGGGATCAGTCAGCCATTTTAGATATCACGCCATGTCAGCCTCTAGGAAGACTCCTCAGATGATGGGAGTAGACAAAAAGGACAAGAAAGGACATACACAATGGACACACACACAAGTGTACGGGCCAGCAAGTCTTCCATTCATACAGCAACCAAGTATCGACAAATTACCACACCTGCATTTAGCCTGGTGGGGAATGCAAAGATGAAGTGGAAGGAAACCTGTCCATGTGCGATGTACAATATCAAATGAACAGTGACAAATGCCCCACTGGGGATGAAGTACTAAAGGAGAGGTTACAGGTGGCTGGAACCCCAGGAATGGCTTCACAGAGGAGATTGGTATTTTGTACTTATCCTGACAAATAAGTAGGAAGGAACTGGCCAGGCTGAGAGATGAGGGCATGGGCATTGCAGATAGAATGCAGTAAGCCAGCACTTCTTGTCACATCCCTGTTTAGAACACTTTACTGGCTTCCCAGCTCACTTAAAATAAAATCAAACTCCTGGTCATGGCCCACCCAGCTCTTGATCTGGCCTCTGCTCCCCTCTCCTAGCTTCTCCTCCCCAACCACTTTCCCACTTGCTAAGCAACAGGCACACTGGGAACCTTCCCACTTTGTTATATTCCTTCTGCCAGGAAAGCTCTCCTCCACTCCATGCTGAGTAACTCCGAATCTGTCACCAGGTCTCAAATTGCATTGCATCAGGAAAGCTGTCCCTGTACACCCACTCACCTTGTAAAGCATGGTCCCCTCCCATTTTTTCTCTCTCACCAGACTATTTTCTTCCTTCAAAACACACATAGCTATTTGTAATGGTGATTTATGTTTTACGTGTGTAATGTCTGTCACCCTTTCTAGAAGTAGTTTCATGAGCAGGGGCCTTACCTATCTTGTTAACTCCAGGCCCTGCCTCAGGAAGGGGCTTCAAAAAAATTTATGTAATGAATGAATGGAGTCAGTGATTGAATCAAGTGTGAGTGAAGGCCCTATTGGACAAGGTGATTTGTCTCTGTTAAATAGTATTATGACTAGAGCTTAGGAGGTGAACGAGAGTCACAGCAGCCAGGTTGGGAAGACCAGGGAGATCCTAAAGGAGAGGACCATGGGTCCAGATTAAACCCCCAGCGGGTACTGCATTGCAGGTGCCCGGTCAAGTGCTGGGAGTGGGAGATGAGAAGCTGAGTAAGACTGTGCCACCGTGACACCCTGAATCCCTTCTGCCCAAAGCCACACTGGCAGACAGGGAATTTTGCGGGAAATAAAGCTACAGCCACCTGGGCCAACAAGAGATGCTCATGGAAGGGGTAAATAGAGGATATGGACCCCATGCCGGAGGAACTAAGGGATGGGGCTGGTGGGGGGTGGGCCAGGCCAGGCTGACCACCCACCCCCAGGCCGCACCGCCCCCACCGCGCCGGCCCCGACTGCTCTCTACACGTCCAAGCCTGACAGCAGGTGGGGGTCGAAGAACTCCGCCCCACATGCCGCCTCGGCTGCGGGCCGGAGGCCCTTCGGCGACCCCCCTTGCAGGTCGGCGTGCGGGGCCACAGACGTGCCCTGGGAGGCCCGCGCCGGCCACGCGGGGTAACAGGTCCCGGCCGGTCGCTCCCACACTTACCCTGCGCCGACTTGGAAAGCGAGCGCGTCCTCCACAGTCTCCGGGTCGCCTTCCACCGCCGCAGTGAAGAAAACAGCCTCCGGCTCTTCTTCCCTCCCTTCTCAGTCGCTCCCATCTGTGCGCCCGCGCCCCTCCCCCGCTGCCTCCCGCCTCCGCTGCCTGGTCACCTCTTGCTTCCACCAGCGCCGCGCGTCTGCGAGGTGCCCGACCGCCAGGGGTAGACGCGGGGCACCGGGGGAGGAGCTTGCGACCGCGGTGGAAACCGCTGCTCGCGCCGAATCCACAGCGTGTAGGACTCTGCCAAGCGGTGGACAGAGCTTAGAGACGCTACGGTGGAGTAAGCACTGAGCGCTTGATGGCCTTACAAATGAATACTTTATTCCTTTGTCCGGTCATTCAAGAGATAACCATGGAGTGCCTGGGTACCTTTGGGCATCATTAATTAACACAATGATCCAATGGGATGTGCACTAATTTTTCCCCATGTTACAAAAGATAAAATTGAAGCTCCGACAGGTTAAGTAATCTGTCCAGAGGTCACACAGCTAAGAAACGGTGAAGATTTGGGCCCTATGTATTTTTCATATACCTTGTTGTTGTTGTTGTTGTTATGTGCCATGGAGTCGGCTCCAACTCATAGCGACCCCTCCTTGGGCTTCTGAGGCAGTATTACCATGGAAGGAGATTGCCCAACCTTCCTTGCTATGGAATTATTCTACATTATACCGGAAACTAGAGTCTTGTGACAGAGACTCTTCTTTTCCTCATACAATAGATTCTGAATAACTCATGATTTATTGAGAATCTCTTCTATGTCCAGGCACTTTTATATACATCTGAGTAAACCTCATAGCAAGTCTGTGGGATGTGTGGTATTTTCCCGTTTTCCAGATGAGAAAACTGAAATAGAGGTGAGGCTGAAACCTTCCTCCACCTCACCAACTGCCCCCCCCCAAAAAAATCCTTCTTCTCCCCCTTTTCCCCTACCTCCACCTTGTCTTCTATCTGGATTTCTCCCCCATGAAGATCATTTGGGGGGGGGGAACACTGCCATGGAGTTGATTCAGACTCATAGCGACCCCCCCTTGAGTTTCCAAGGCTATAAATCTTTAGGAAGTAGATTGCCTTCTCGTCCTTGCGCGGAGCAGCTGGTGAGTTTGAACCGCAGACCTTCTGGTTAGCAGAAAAATGCCTTACCCACTGTGCCACCAGAACTCTTTCTAAGGATCATTGGAAGGGCTAAATTGTTTGTAATTGGTATAGTCTGAGAGGAAGATCAAAACAAAGATCACATAACACTATCTGGCTGTTATAATAATAACTGATACATATGGAATGTTTTTTCAGGTACCAGGTTTGATGCAAACATTTATATACTTGACCTCATCTAACCCTCCCAATGATTCTCAGGGAGGCAAACTATTAATATTCACACCTAACAGGTGGTGAAACTGGGGATCAGAGGGGACAGATAATATATATAAATAACTCAATAAAGATTATATGTTAAGTTACATCATGAACTTGGCATTTTTGTAGGTCAAAACAGTTTCAGATCAGACAAGAGCTTGAACAGGTGATCAAATTAACATCAACACTGGAGGCACATGGAAATTGAGTGACTCCATATGTGATACTCTGAGAGAGACACATCACCTGTGTAGTATTCCTACCGAGAATACACAATCTGAATCTAGTCATGGGAAAACAAACTCAATTGAGGACTGTACTATTAAAAGCGGAGGAGGCTTTCACTCAAATCACAATAAAATTTTATTAAAAAAAAATTTTTAAGTGGAGGAGGCTGTATTCTTCAAGAGCATCAATGTTATAAAACATGTAGAAAAGCTCTGGAGATCTTCTAGATTAAAGGCCACTCCTTGGAAGGAAGATGGGGCAATCTACTTCTGTAGTGATACCGCCTGGGAAACCCAAGGAGGGGTCGCTATGAGTCGGATCTGACTCCAGGACAGTGAGAGAGAAAGAGAGAGAGAGAGAGAGAATGAATAGACATGGTAACTGAATACAATACCTGACCCTACACTGGATCCTGTGTTTTGTTTTGTTTAAAGAAAGACTGTAAAGGACATTGCACTCCCACTACCAGTTGTTGTCAAATCTTGGATTCATGGCAACTCTCTGTGTTTTAGAGTATAACTGAGCTCCACAGGGCTTTCAAGGCCATGATCTTTCTTCTGAGAAACCTCTGTGTGGGTTGAAACTGGCACCTTTTTTGGTTAGTAGCCCAGCACTGAACTTTTTGCAACACCCAGTGTCTTCCTTATCTAGTGTTTCTATAACATAAATACCACAAGTGGATGGCTTTAACAAACAGAAATTTATTTGCTCAGAGTGTAGGAGGCTGAAAGTCCAAATTCAGAGTACTGGCACTAAGGAAAGGCTTTTTCTCTCTGTAGGCTTTGGAGGAAGGACATTGTTTCTTCAGTTTCTGCTTCCTGGTTCCTTAGAGATCTCCATGTTTCTTGGCATCTCTCTTACTCCATCTCTTCTCTGCTGGCTTAATGTCTTTTATGTCTCAAAAGAGATTGACTCAAGATACACCCTACACTAATGTTGCCTCATTAACATAACAAAGACAACCTATTCCTAAATGGGATCATACTATAGGCACAGAAGTTAGGATTTTCCACATATTTTCTTTTTTATTATGATTTGGCTGAAAGTTTACAGAGCAAATTCATTTTCCACACAGCACTTCATACACATTTTGTTTCATGACATTGACTACAATTCCCCACATTGTAACAGCTCTTGTCCCACTTCCTCTCCATAGTTACCTCTTCCCTGTGTCCTTCCCTTCCATGCACTCCCGCCCACCTGGACCTGTCTCCCTGTGCAAACACTGTCTTTCTCTTCTCCCATGATTGGCACATTCATTTTCCATTCAACAATTCATACACATTTTGTTTCATGACATTAATTGCAATCCCCATAATGGAACAGCCCTCTTCCCACTTCCTCCCTGTGATTACCTTTTCTCTGCGTCCTTCTTTCCTATTCATTCCTACACTTCTCCCTGTGCAAATGCTGCCCTTTTGATCTCCCATCATGGGTGATTGTTCTAAAGAGTCTACCTAAACTCAAAAAACAAAAGGGGAACCTCTGGTATCTGTTGTTGTTGTGTGCCATTGAGTCAGACTCAACTCATGGTGACCCCTCCTTGGGTTTCAGAGGAGGGGTCACTATGGAAGTAGATTGCCCAACCTTCCTTCCGAGGAGTGGCCGGGGTGGGTTTGAACTGCCAGCCTTCTAGTTAGCAGTCAACTGCCTTAGGCACTGCCTTAGGCACTAGGCTACCAGAGCTCTTAAACCAAACTCAAACTCACTGCTGTGGAAGCAGATCTGACTCCTAGCAACCCCTCCTTGAGTTTCTGAGACTGTATCACCCAATCTTCCTTCTGAGGAGTGGCTGGTGGGTTTGAACTGCCAGCCTTCTCGTTAGCAGTCAAATGCCTTAGGCACTACGCCACCAGAGCTCCCTGGTATAAATGTTCACCTTATAGGCCTGTCTATTGTCTGGTTGGATGCTACAGGAATGAATTCAATTCCAGGCCTGAAGGGTGGTGACTAGAGGCCACAGTCTCAGGGGTTTTACCAGTTTCTAACAAACCAATAATCCTGGCCTTTTTTTTTAATGATTTTGAGTTTTGTTCCACATTTTTCTCCCACTCTATCTAGGATCTCCTATTTTAATCCCTTTCTGAGTGATTGACAGACAACATATATTTTGGGGGCACATAATCCAATTTATAACACCCAGGGAATCCTAAAAGACATTACCCAAAAAACCCTCTAATCAATGCCAACTCATAGCAACCCTATATGACAGAGTACAATTGCCCAATAGGGTTCCCAAGGCAGAAATTTTTATTTTTTATTTTTATTGAGTCTTTGATGAAAATTTACACAGCAAATTGGGTTGCCATTTAACAATTTTATTATTATTACAATGTTCCCTCCTCTCTCACTCTTAGTAACCAACAAAGCTTTCTTCCATACATAAACCTTTCCTTGGCTTTTTACAATAATGAACTGATACTATATTTGTCCTTCTGTGATTGACTTATTTCACTCAGCATAATGTCTTCCAAGCGCACCCATGTTATGTGGTGTTTTGCAGATTGCCCACTATTCTTTCGTGTTGCACAGTATTCCATTGTGTGTATGTACCATAGTTTGGTTATCCATTCTTCTGTTGATGGGCACCTAGGTGGTTTCCATCTTTTTGCTATTGTAAATAGTGCTGTGACGAATATGGGTGTGCATATATCTGTTCTTGTCCTGGCTCTCACTTCTTTATGATATATACCTAGTCATGGGATTGCTGGATCAAATGGTATTTCATTCATTCATTCATTCTTTTATCAAATGGTATTTCTAATTCTAACTTTCTAAGGAATCGCTATATTGCTTTCCACAGTGGTTGTATCATTTGACAGTCCCACCAGCAGTGTATTAAAGTCCCAGTCTCTCCACATTCTCGCCAGCATTTGTTATTTTCTGTTTTGTTGAACTTTGCTACTAGTGCTGGGGCAAGATGGTATCTCATTGTTTCGATTTGCATCTTTCTAATGGCTAATTGGGAGCTCTGGTAGCATAGTGGCTAAGACACTTGCCTGCTAATCAGATGGCTGACGGTTCAAACCCACCAGCCACTCCTCGGAAAGAAGGTTAGGCAATCCTACTTCCGTAGTGATACTGCCTCAGAAACCCAAGGAGGGGTCGATATGAGTCGGGACTCGACGGCACATAACAACAACAACAACAACAAATGGCTAATTAGGAGCTCTGGTAGCTTAGTGCCTAAGGCATTTGACTGCTAACCAGAAGGCTGGCAGTTCAAACCC
>NW_006921603.1:17326977-17344225 GCF_000298275.1 Orycteropus afer afer | reverse complement strand
TGGGCTCAAGTATAGCAAGGATCATGGAGCTGGCACGGGATCGGGAGGTGTTTCCTTCTGCTGTGTATGGGGTCGCTGTGAGTCAGAAACTACTCGAAGGCTCCTAACAACAGCAACAATGGCTAATGATTGTGAACATTTCATCATGTATTCGTTGGCCGCCTAAATATCCTCTTGGTGAAGTATCTATTCATATCTTTTGCCCATTTTTAATTGGATTGTTTGTCTTTTGTTGTTGAGGTGTTGGAGTTTTCAATAAATGTTAGAGAAAAGTCCCTTGTCAGATATGTCATTGCTGAATCTTTTTTCCCCAATCTGTAAGTTCTCTTTTTATTCTTTTGGGGGAGTCTCTTAAAGCACATAAAAATTTAATGTTTTAGAAAGTCCCATTCATCTAGTTTATCTTCTGCTGTTTATGCATTTTGGGTTATGCTTGACAGTCTATTTATACCATAAACTCACTCACTGCCATAGACGATCATGATTGGACTCATAGCAACCTCTCCTTGAGGCAGTATCACTATGGAAGTAGATTGCCCAACCTTCCTTCGGAGGTGTGGCTGGTGGGTTTGAACCGCCCATTTTCTGGTTAGCAGTCAAGTGCCTTAGGCACTACGCTACCAGAGCTCCTAAATTTGCCCCTATTTTTTCCTTGAGGAACTTTATAGTTTTAAGTTTTACATTTAAGTCTTTGATCCATCTTGAGTTAGTTTTTGTGTGTGGTGTAAGATATGGATCTTGTTTCATTTTTCTGCAAATATATATCCAGTTTTGCCAGCACTATTTGTTAAAGAGATCATCTCTTTCCCATTTAATGGATTTCAGCCCTTTGCTAAAAGTCAGCTAACCATAGGTCGATGGCTCTATTTCTGGGTTCTCAATTCTGTTCCACTGGTATATGTGTCTGTCATTGTACCAATACCATGCTATTTTGACTACTGTGATTGTATACTAGGTTTTGAGATCCAGGAGTATGAGACCTCCTGTTTTGTACTTCTTCAATCCTCACTCACTGCCCTCAAGTCAGATCCTACTCATAGTGACTCCTCCTTGGGTTTCCAAGGTGGTATCACTACAAAAGTAGATTGCCTGCCAGTCTTCTGGTTAGCAGTCAAATGCCTTAGGTGCTGTGCTACCAGAGCTCCTTTTTCAATTGTGCTTTGCTTATCTGAGGTCTCTTCCCTTTACATATAAAATTCCAAAACAAACAAACAAACAAACTCATTGCCCTTGAGTAGCATCTGACTCATAGTGACCCCTCCTTGGGTTTCCAAGGCAGTATCACTATGGAAGTAAGTAGATTGCCCAACCTTCCTTCCAAGGAGTGGCTGGTGGGTTTGAACCACCAGCCTTATGGTTAGCAGTCAAGTGCCTTAGGCACTACGCTACCAGAACTCTCAAAAACTCACTGCCTCAAGTCTGATCCGACTCATAGTGAGCTCTCCTTGGATTTCTGAGACGGTATCACTATGGAAGTAGATTGCCCAACTTTCCTTCCAAGGAGTGGCTGGTGTGTTTGAACCGCCAGGCTTCTGGTTAGCAGTCACATGCCTCAAGCACTACACTACCAGAGCTCCTGCCCCAATCTTTTAGCAATTGGTTTTTCTATATCCTTAAAGAATGTTGATGGGATCTGGATTGGTGAATATATATTCACAATATATATTCATATAGTGAATGTATAGATTGCTTTGGGTTGCATTGACAGGTTCACAATGTTCAATCTTCCTATCCATGAGTGTGTTTTTTTCTTCTATTTATGTAGATCTCTTATGGTTTCCTGAAGTAGTGTTTTGTAGAGCTTTTTTGTTCCTACTGAGATTTATTCCGAAGTATTTTATTATTTTTTTTAGTTGTTGTTGTTGTTATGTGCCATCAAGTCGGACCCAACTCATAGCGACCCCTCCTTGGGTTTCCAAGGCAGTATCACTATGGAAGTAGATTGCCCCATCAGCTATTGTAAATGGTATTGATTTCCTTATTACCTTTTCAGCAATCTCTTTGCTGGTATAGAGGAATCCAACTGATTTTTGTATGTTGATCTTGTATCCTGCCACTATGCTAGATCTCTCAATTAGTTCCAGTAGTTTTCTTGCTGAGTCTCTTGGGTTTTCTATGTATAGGATCATATCATCAGCAAATATGGATAGTTTGACTTTTTCCTTACCAATTTGGATGCCTTTGATTTCCCTTTCTTGCCTCATTGCCCTTGCTAGGAGTTCCAATACAATGTTGAATAGAAGTGGTTCTAGAGGCCATCTTTGTGTGGTTCCTGTTTGCAGGGGAATGGTTTCAGTCTCTCTCCATTGAGAATAATGTTGGCTGTTGGTTTTGCATATATGCCCTTTATTATGTTGAGGAATTTCCCTTCTATTCCTATTTTGCTGAGAGTATTTATTTATATATTTTTAAAATCAGGAATGGGTGTTGGATTTTATCAAATGTCTAAGGCAGAAATTTTTACAGAAGCAGACTGCCACATCTTTCTCCTGGAGAATAGTTGGTAGGTTTGAACCACCAACCTTTTCATTAGCAGCTGAGAGCTTAACCACCAGATCAAACCCACTGCCACTGAGTCAATTCTGACTCATAGAGACCCCCATTGGGGAAGTAGATTGCCCAGTCTTCTTTCCATGGAGTGCCTGGTGGATTTGAACCACCAACCTTCTGGTTAGCTATCAAATGTCTTAAGCATGACATCACTGGGTCATTTTTCAAAAATTAAAATATGGGTGGTAGATTGAAGTATCCATGTTAAATCTACCAAAGTTGATAACTATACTGTGGTTATATAAGAAAATATCTCTATTTTTAGGAAATTGCCACTGAAGTATTTAGGAGTAAAGGGCTATGATATATTTAACATATCTTCAAATGGTTCAGGAAAAGTTTACATATATATATATAGAGAGAGAGAGAGAGACAGAGAGAGAGAGAGAGAGAGAGGGATACCTTGGATGGCACAAACAGTTAAGTACTCAACTACTAACCTAAAAGTTGGCAGTTGGAATCCACCCAGAGACACTGTCTGCCCATGAAAGGTCATAGCCTGAAAACCCTATGGAGCAATTCTACTCTGCAACACATAGGGTTGTCATAAGTCAGAAATGACTGGCTTGGTTTTATATATATTTTGGATATTAGGCCCTTATCTGATGTATGATTCCTGGAAATTTTCTTCTAGTCTATAGGTTGTCTTTTTACTTTGTTGATATAGTCCTTTGATGTATAAAAGCATTAAATGTTATGAGGTCCCACCTATTTTTTCTTTTGTTGCTTGAACTTTTGTTATATCTGATAATCCATCATTAAACACTAGGTCCCACAACCTAGCTCCTACATTTTCTTTTAAGAATTTTATGGGTTTTGTTTTCAAAGTTTAATTCTAAAAGTTGCATATCTGCAATTTCATATGGTTCAATCCAATTTCTAAAGTGAGGTTGGGCCAGTATTCAAGCTAGACTCATGCCTTCTGGCTACATTCAACTTCCACATGACCCCTGGCTCACTCAGAGAGGCAAAGGATTGCCAGCTAAACCTCAGGGCAGAGGCATGGAGGCCTCACAGAAAGTATGAAGGTCAGGGAGAGCTAAGTTACTCTCCTCCTTAGAATGAGACCCTTAGTGGTCTAAATAAGTGACAGCTTTATTTTATTCTTTGTCTAATTCAGAAGAATGTTGTTGTTGTTATTTGCTATCCATTTGGACCCAACTCATAACGACCCCTCCTTGGGTTTCCAAGGCAGTATCACTAGGGAAGTAGATTGCCCAACCTTCCTTCCTAGAAGTGGCTGGTGGGTTTGAACCTCCAGCTTTCTGGTTAGCAGTCAAGTGCCTTAGGCACTATGCTACCAGAGCACCTATAATTCAGAAGAATGTTGTTGTTGTTGTTAGTGTCTAAGGCACTTGACTGCTAACCAGAAGGCTGGCGGTTCAAATCCACTGGCCACTCCTCGGAAGGAAGGTTGGGCAATCTACTTCCGTAGTGATACTGTCTCGGAAACCCAAGGAGGGGTCTCTATGAGTCGGGTCCAACTCGACGGCACATAACATAACAGTTGGACCCAACTCATAGCGACCCCTCCTTGGGTTTCTGAGGCAGTATCACTACGGAAGTAAATTGCCCAAGCTTCCTTCCGAGGAAAATAGGAAGACAAAAATATGGAATGAGGAAAGGAGACTGGGGACAAGGGTGGAAATTGAGAGCTGTTCCCTCTCTCTGTCAACAATAAGCTGAGTTTTCTATACCAACCTTCATACTCCATGGCTTCCAGGATGAAGAAATGGGTCCTTAGGAGATATTACCTGATTAGCAAAATAATCAGGAATAGTGACCACATACTACCAACTAGTTCCCTAGACAAAGGTTGCTTTCAGGGATTTTTTTGTCTGGCTTTGAGGTTAAGACCTCTGGAAATCTAGTCTCAGTTACTCAAACCATCTGTAAAATCCTGGTTATGTCCTTTACCCTCCTGGTTTACTATTTTTATCACCATCACCTTGCCCCACCCCCATTAATGGAGAAGATTTAACCAAATGACCTAAAAACTCCCTTTCAGGGTCTTCCACCACCCTTCCCTGTATATTCCTACTCTCACTAACTGGTTTTGAAATCTTGCTATTGCTAATAGCTTGTTAGTTGCCCCAGGGGCCTTGCTTAGGGGCTCAATTTTCTTCCATTGTCCTGACACTTTCCAGTGGGTTGAAGCAGCTTTTGGAGGGGCCCTGCTCACCTCTTAGACCTCATTGTCAGGGCAGGATGAGAGGGACATTCTTTGTCTTGCCCTTTGAGTCCAAACATCATGTGATTTCTTGGCATTCCTCCAGCTCAGAGCTGAAAAGGCCACAATCCTCTGTCTCCCCCAGTCACAGCTTGTTCCAGGCAGATCCAGTGGGGAGCCTTCTCTGCAGTCCCTGGAATCCCTGGGGAAAAGAATGCTGCCTGAGAGATCTTTCACCCAGAGTGGAAACACCCAAATGCCCTCAAGCACATTCATAAGCATTAGCAACATGAAATTTCTTTTCAAATGTCAAAAATGCAAAACAAATAAGTCCACTTACTTGTACATCTGGCTCACTGAGCATAGGAGAAAAACAAAACAAAGCAAAAACTGAATTCCATTCATGTCACTGTGTTTACAAATCTAAATCCAGAAATATAAAATGACAGTCCTCCAAGCTAGTGAGATACAAGATTCTCATTTGTGTGTGTGAGTGTGCATATGTGTGTGCACACGTGTGTGTGTGTGTGTGTGTTGTGGGGGCACTAATAGAAAGATCGTAGGCTTTCCAACCTAGGCTTGCATCCCTGGGTGCAACAAACATTAAGTGCTTGGCAGCTGACAGAAAGGCTGGCAGTTTGAACCCACAAAGGCGCCTTGGAAGAAAAGCCTTATGATTGGTTTCTGAAATCACAGTATGAAAATCCCAGGGAGTACAGTTCCACTCTGAAGTACTTGGGGTCACAATGAGTCAGAATCAACTTGAGAGCAACTGTTTTTTTAGGCTTTCCGACTAAGCAGAGCTGTGCGAATCCTGGCTCTACCACTTACTACATGACCTTGGTGTCTTAGTTTCTTAGTGTTGCTATAACAGAAATACCACAAGAACCGAATTTTATTTTCTCAGAGTTTAGGAAGCTGAAGTCCAAATTCAGGGCAGCAGCTCTAGTGGGAGGTTTCCTCTTTCTGATAGCTCTGGAGGAAAGTCCTGGGCTCTTTTCAGCTTCTTTTCTTCAGTGACCTGGAAGTCTTGATGACCTCCACATGCCATGGCATCTGTAATCTCCCTTCTGTGCTTCCTTGCCGCTATGACTAATCTGCTCTTTTTCTATCTCAGAAGTGATTGACTTGAAGCACACCCTACATTGATATAGTCTCATTAACATAAAAAAGAAATCCCTGTTCCCAAATGGGATTATATTTATAGGTATAAACCAAAAACCAAGCCCACTGCCACTGAGTAGATTCCAACTCACAGTGATCCTATAGGACAGAGTAGAACTGCCCCATCGGGTTTCCAAGGCTGTCTTCTTTACAAAAGCAGAAAGCCACATCTTTTCCCCATAGAGCAGCTGGTGGGTTTGAACTCCTTGACCCCTCCCTTCCCTGTTAGGAGCTGAACACTTAAACACTACACCACCAGGGGTCCTTATATTCATAGGTACAATGGTGAGGATTTATAGCACATAATTTTGGGGGGGCACAATTCAATCCATAACACTTCACCAATTTGCCTAACTTCTCTAAGCCTCAGTTTGTGCATCTGTAAAAGGGAGGGTTGTTGTTGTTTTTATGTGAGTCAGACCTGACTCATAGTGACCCCTCCTTGGGTTTCTGAGGCAGTATCACTATGGAAGTAGATTGCCCAACCTTCCTTCCTAGGAGTGGCTGGTGGGTTTGAACCTCCAGCCTTCTGGTTAGCAGTCAAGTACCTTAGGCGCTACGCTAAATGTTAACCTTCCTCACAGTGTTGTGGTGTTATTTTTATATGTAAGAGAAATAGGTTCAATAAATGGTTGTTGTTAGTATGTACCATCAAGTCATCTCCAACTCATAGCAACCTTATGTACAACAGAACAAAATACTGCCCAGTCCTTTGCCAGCCTCACTATCCCTACTATACCTGAGCCCATTGCTACAGCTGCCATGTCTATCCATCTCATTGAGGGCCATTTCCCCTTTACTGACCCTCCACTTTACCAAGCATGACATCCTTGTCCAGAGAATGGTCCCTTCTGACAACATGACCAAAGTAGGTGAGATGAAGTTAGCCATTCTTGCTTCCAAGGAACATTCTAGCTGTACTTCTTCCAGGATTGATTTGTTAGTCCTTTCAGCAGTCCACGATACTTTCAGCATTCTTTGCCAACACCACAACTCAAAAACATCAACTCTTCTTCGATCTTCCTTATTCATTGTCCAGCTCTCTCATGCATATGAGGTGATTGAAAATACTAGGGTTTGGGTTAGGCACATCCTCATCTTCAAGGAGATATCTTTGCTCTTCAGTGCTTGAAAGAGGTCTTTTGCAACACATTTACTCAATGCAATATGTCTTTTGATGTCTTGACTGCTGCTTTCCATTGGTGTTGATTGTAGAACCAAGTAATAAGAAGTCTTTGACAACTTCAATCTATTCTCCATCTATCGTGATGGTCCAGTTGTGAGGATTTTTGTTTTCTTTATGTTGAGGTGTAATCCATACTGTAGAGTGCAATCTTTAATTTTCATCAGTAAGTGCTCTAAGTCATCCTCACTTTCAGCAAGCAGAGTTTGTTGTCTGTGTATTGCAGGTTGTTAATAAGCCTTCCTCTGATTCTGATGCCAGTTCTTCTTCATATAGTCCAATAAATGGTAGCTTCTTAAAATATTATGTCCTTTTAGAGAGAAGAGTAAAAAAAAAAAAAAAGGCATATATACATATATATATATTTTGCAATGGCATCTTCTCTTTGTTTTTCTCCCTATATATATGGAAAGTTTGGCAGTTCGAACCCTCCCGATGCTCCACAAGAGAAAAGAGCTGGCGATCTGTCCCCATAAAAATTACAGCCTAGGAAAGCTCTACTCTGTCACATTGGGTCACTATGAGTTGGAATCTAACTGGATGGCACACAACTATAAATGTACATGTAGATATGATATAGATATTAGATATATAGAGAGATGATAGATAGATAGGTAGATGTTGTTGTTGTTATGTGCCATTGAGTCAGACCCAACTCATAGTGACCCCTCCTTGGGTTTCTGAGTATCACTACAGAAGTAGATTGCCCAACCTTCCTTCCAAGGAGTGGCTGGTGGGTTTGAACTGCTGGCCTTCTGGTTAGTAATCAAGTGCCTTAGGTATTGCACTACCAGAGTTCCTACATAGATAGATAGATAGATAGATAGATAGATAGATAGATAGATAGACAGACAGACAAACACAGGAGAGACAGATAAATGAGAAGGTTCTCATTTTTGGTGAAGGTCATATCCTTCAAACTTAGTAATTTATTTGTGTCACTGTTGTATTATGCATGAGGGGGCCTGTTTCCTACCCTCTCATACAGAAATTTCTAGAAAATAAACTAAAATGTATAACCTAAGGCATCTCAAGTGCTGTCAGAGCCATTGGAACAAATAGCAGTGCCTGAGTTATCCCAAGGGCAGTATCAATAGGCCTTTTATTAGCACAGAAAACACTTAAAGGTACTTTCCACATTAAACTTATTTTTCAATTGAACTTCTCCAAGTTTACAAAATTATAATATAAGCAAGATTTAAGAAATAATACCTACATAAAGCCCTTCAACCATGACATTTTCAGCACCGGTACTTGTGTGAGAAGAGGAAAAGTGCTCATATAAAATGTTTTCAAAGAGATTTGTTTAAAAATAATGGCTTAAAACAATAACAATCATTTATTTGCTAATGATTTTACAATTTGGGCAGGACTCAAAAGGAGACAGCTCATTTCTGCTCCACATGGCATCAACTGGGGTGGCTCAGGGCACCTTGAAGACCCACTTCCCAGATGGTTCATTCACATAGTGAAAAAGTCAGCGGTGGCTGTCAGCTTGGAGTTCAGTTAAAGTCTTGATTTTTCTCCATGTAGTTGCTTGGGCTTCCTTATAACATGGAAGTTGGGTTCCAAAAGGGAAGAAATTGAAGCTGCCAGGTTTTCTTAATGCCTTGTCTCAAAAATCCCCAAATATTACTTCCTGCATCTTCTATTGGTTAAGGCAATTACAGGCTTTGCTGTTCAAGGGAGGGGTCAAAGCTCTACTCCTTGATAGGAGAAATGGCATGCGAATACAAAGAATGCAGAATAATTTGACATCATCTTCATAGAGTAGCTACCATGGGCTGCCACTAGCTAAAGAACAATCCCCAGCTAGCATTTTAATGCCCAGACTCTCATAATTAGAGAGCATGTATTTTTTCCTGAAAAAAAAATCTCCTCACCCTGAGGAAAGAGGAGTTCCAAAAGAGGTCTACTAAATGAAGAAACAGGCACAGGAAGGAGCAATTATTCAAAGACAAAATAATATCATGTTAAAAACATAAGAAACCATTTTTGAGATCTACTATATTCAAACTAGGACCTCTGGTAGCGTAGTACTTAAGGCACTTGACTGCTAACCAGAAGGCTGGCAGTTCAAACCCACCAGCCACTCCTCAAAAGGAAGGTCGGGCTATCTACTTCCACAGAGATACTGCTTTGGAAACCCAAGGAGGGGTCGCTATGAGTCGGGGCTGACTTGATGGTACATAACAACAACAACAACATATTCAAACTAGAGCTCTGGTAGCACGGTGCCTAAGGTATCTGACTGCTAACCAGAAGGTTGGTGGTTCAAACCCACCAGCCACTCCATGGAAACAAGACTGGGCAATCTACTTCCATAAAGATTTACTGCCTCAGAAACCCAATGGGGGTCACTATGAGTCAGAATTGACTCGATGGTAGTGGGTTTGGTTTGGTTTTTTTGGTATATTCAAACTAAGCCTGTCCCTCTCTCCCCCACTAAGTAAAGTAAAAAGATCACATGGCTTGGCATCAAAGACCTGGATTGAGTCTAGTAAATTTGCCATTTTAATGTCCTTCTGTAAGTCATTTAGTTTCTCTGAGTCTCATTTACCTCCTCTGTAGAGTGGGGATAATAATGATAATATTTGCCTTGACTTATTTACAGAATGCAGACAAATTTCCATGACAACAGGTATGAAAGTACCCTGTCCACAATAGGCCAATAAATTACTTTGCAAACATTTTATTAATAAATGATGCATTGTCTTTTAAGATCTCAGGACTTAAAAGAAAATAAAACCCCTGCCGTTCATTTTGTGCTGAATCTGTGCCTGAAGCCAACTGGTTGGGATAATGGAGCTGGAAGGATTCCACCACCTGGGATGCAAACTTGTCATGGCAGGTGTTAAGTGCAAAGATGAGGTTGGGGGAAAGATGAAAAGACGTAAAAAGTCCAATATGAACTTTGTGTGGCTGCTTCATGCAATATAATGTTATTATAAAGCACTTGGTTGTAGTACCAACTCTGGCCTTCAAAAAGGCTGATTCATTTTTAAATTGACCGGAAAATATAAATAATGTTTATTGAGAGAGCAGTAGAGCATAGGTGTCAAAGACAAACTCTGGCGCCACTTTACGGCCCTATCATTTACTAGGAGCTCTGGTGGCGTAGTAGCTAAAGCATTTGACTGCTAACCAGAAGGCTGGTGGGTTTGAACCACCAGCCACTCCTCAGAAGGAAGATTGGCCAATCTACTTCCATAGTGATACTGCCTCAGAAACCTAAAGAGGGGTTGCTTCGAGTCGGATCCAATTCGACGGCAGCAAGTTTGGTTTTTTGGTTTTGGTATCATTTCCTATCAGAGTGATATTAGGAGGTTGGACTAACAAGGCTGTGCTTCAGTTTCTCATCTGTAAATGGTGACAACAGTGCCCACCTCCTAGAGGTGTTGTGAGGACTGAATGAATTAGCATGTGTAAACACTTAGAACAACACCTGGCACTGAATATGTGTTAGTTACTATCATGATGGAGTTCCTGAATAGTGCAAACAATTAATGTGCTCAGCTACTAACTGAAAGCTTGGCATTTTGAGTTTACCCAGAGGCACCACAGAACAAAGGTCTGGCAAACTATTTCCAAAAATTAAGCACAGTTCTCCTCTTGACACACATGGAGTTGCCATGAATCAGAATCACATTGACAGCAACTGGATGTTGGTACTATTATAATAATACTCTACAATGGACATGATTAGAACTTTACAAACACATCTTACTTATTTTATGGTAATCCTATAATGTGTAATACATTCAACTAGTTTTAACTAAGCATCTACTCTGGGTCAGATATTATTGTAGGCTCTTAGGATTCATGAGGAATGAATCAGATAAAGATCTCTGTCCTCATAGGGCTTACATCCTGTTGGAAGTAGAGGTATAGACAATAAACAACAGGGAAATCAAGTAAGTAAAAAGAGAAGTTTGACGAGAGGTATAAGCATTATGGATAAAAGGAAAAGCAGAGCAGGGTGAAAGGACTGGTTAAAGGAGGAGGAACAGGGCAGGTTGCAACTTTAAATGTGGTAGTCACAGTAGACCTTGTTGAGCAAAGACTAGAAGGAGTGGAAAGAGGTCAGCCAAGTATGTACCTGAGGCATGAATAGTCTGTTGTTGTTGTTATGTGCTGTCGAGTCGGACCCGACTCATAGTGACCCCTCCTTGGGTTGCCGAGGCAGTATCACTATGGAAGTAGATTGCCCAACCTTCCTTCCGAGGAGTGGCTGGTGGGTTTGAACCGCCAGCCTTCTGGTTAGCAGTTAAGTGCCTTAGGCACTATGCTACCAGAGCTCCCATGAATAGTCTAGGTGGAGGGAATAGCTGGAGTAAATATCCTGGAGTGAGCCTGCTTTGAGGAACACTGGGAAGATCAATGTGGACAGAAGAGAATAAGCAAAGAGGGTAGTTGAAGGAGAAGATGTTAGGGAGGTGGCATGGGGTGGAGGGATCATGTACAGCCTGGTAGGGCTGTCAGTTTCCTTCTGATAAAATGGGAAGCCAGTTATCAATGGTAGGAGTTATTACTGTCCCCATTTTAGTAATGAAATAGCTGAGGCATAGGAATATTAAGTAACTTGCACAAAATTATACAATGAACAGTTGGGATTCAAACTCAGATTATTTGACTATAGATTCTTAAATTTTTCATGGAACATGAAAGGATGGTTGCAATCAAGGGGAAAATAAACATTGGGGAAAATGTGGCCTATATATTCTTCTCTGTATAATGAAGGAATCGAGTCAATGATCTCAAAGGTATACACACAAAGGTTTACCATTCACTAGGTCCCAGCATACAGATGGTATCAAAAACTAAAAGTCATGATACAAAATACCTGCAGTCCTTACAGAAACAATAGAAGACAGACACAGAGTAATCCCTCACAGACATCCCGACACTATGGGAGAGAGATCCAATAGAGCTACCACCTCAGGACCACAGTACAGGGGGATACCAGACTCAACTGGCACAACAAAAGACATAAAAGCGTTGCTCCACATCCTACATTGGTGAGTAGCGACTGGGGTCTTAAAAGCTTTCAAGTAGGCATCTAAGATGCAGCAAATGGTCTCCTAGCGTCAGAAGTGAAGAAGAACACACCAAAAAAAAAGGGCATTTAGAAGCAATCAACCCTAGGACATGATGGCCCTCAAGACCAGAAGAACTGGATGGTGCCCGGCTACCAATGCCAACCACTCAGGAAAGGATCAAATCTGGAGATCCTGGATAGAGTAGGAGGGAAAATGTGGAACAAAGCCAAAATTTAATAATGACCAGAATTACTGGTCAGATGAAATCTGGTGAGACTCCCAATACTATGGCCCTGAAATACTTTCAGCACCTGGAATAAAACTCATCCCCAGGGGCGGGCTTTCAGCCCAATCGTTAACAAGATGTACACAGAGACCACTCAACCCAGGATTCTGCACCCACACACTCAATGGTAGTACATCCTTTAGAGCAAAAGGGACACCAAAGGACCAACATTCAAACTGAGGAAATGCAGGACAAACAGGAGTGCATAATTATGAGAGACACAGGGGGAGGGTTGCAGGGTAGGGAGGGGAGGAAACTGGGCTAGGGTTGGACATGGTGAATGGGGAATGAAACTAAATGTACGCATGACATTGAATGTAAAACAAGCTCTTAAAATAAAAATAAAATAAAAAACTAAAAGTCATGAAAGATATGGAGCAGATGACCACCACTCTTGCTTAGTTAATTGATTCTGATCCTGTGCTTCCACAAGTCCTTACATACAGTTCTGTCAAAGTTCTTTCCATATTGTATTGAATATATGTGATTAAAAGGTTGTCTTCTCCATAGACTAAACTTCCCACACACACCAGACGTCCCCTCTCTTTTTTGGCAACTGACACATCACTTACTAATCACATTCTCTGTATTCACCACCAGGCTTGGCTGAACATTCTCAACCAGTAATATTTATTCTGTTTTTATTTTGCATCAGAACAAAGGGCCTTTATTACAGGAAAGTGATAATCATGAAGTGTCTAGAGTACAGCAGCAGTAGATATTCATTACCATCTTAAGGAGAAGGTAACAGCTGTCACCCCAGTCCAGATTGAGATCATTAGGTAGAAGCTGGAACCAAGATGGCACCAGGGAGAAGATAGCTTCTGCCAAAGATGTTCAAGAAATGTTTCCTGACCTATAACTTTTAATGTAACATAATAGACATTCCCCACTTAAGGAGCTCTTCCAGAAATTCTCCTTCCCTTCATCGAACCCACCAGCTGCCCCATAGAAAAAAGATGAGGCAATCTGCTTCCATAAAGATTTACAGCCTTGGAAACCCAATGAGGGTCGCTATGAGTCTGAGTC
Organism: Orycteropus afer afer; assembly: GCF_000298275.1. Lineage (NCBI taxonomy): Eukaryota > Metazoa > Chordata > Mammalia > Tubulidentata > Orycteropodidae > Orycteropus > Orycteropus afer. Next base: position 17,330,804 of record NW_006921603.1, on the reverse strand, counting down.
AACTCAATGATTTTTTTTTTTTTTGTATCTTTCCAATACACTAGAATGCTCCTTAGAAGTGAGGATAGCAAGACTTTGGCTTGCTTACTTTGGACATATCATCACTAATTGATAGAAAAAAAACATCATGTTTAGTAAAGTAGAGGGTCAATGAAAATAAGTGAAACCTTCCATGAGATAGATTGACATAAAGCCAAAACAACAGATTCAAACACACCAATGATCATGAAAATGGCACAGGACCAGGCAATGTTTTATTCTGTTATACATCAATTCCCCATGAATCATAACAAACCGAATGGTAGCTAACGACAACAAATCTTTCCCACAAGAACTGGAAATAAGAGGCTGTGGAAGAGAGTGATTACAAGCCAGGACTTGATTACTTCAAAATTGTATAATCTTGGGCAAGTGAACTAACCTCTCTGTGCTTTCTCCTCTGTAAAACTGGGATAATAATATCTGTCTCACATTGTTAATATGAAGATGAAATGTGAGATTACATTTGTAAAGCACTTAGGCTTCTATGGCATAAAGCAGGTGTTCAAATCATACTTATCTCTACCCTCCCCTTTTAAGTGATTCAGAACATACTGTAATAAAAAGTCTCTGAATTCAACTCTATTCTAGTAGAGAAGAGCGCTATGTGGAGACTGAAAATCTATTAAAGCATGAGAAAACCTTCTTGGAAACTTTTGTCTTATGGCTCAGAGTTTAATTGTATGCCTTGGTAGGTGGAAGATAACAAACAAGTGATGTACAGATGCTTAGCTTCCCAGGAAGAGAAAGACAGGACCATGGAAATGTCTGACAGGAGCCAAGGGAGGCTAATTTGGGGGTCTCTCCCCTTCTTCCTTCAATCTCCTTGTCAGAGAACTTTTTGAAAATATAAGCCAATTGTGTGTTTATAAATGATATATTTATTCATGTTGTTCTGTATTTTTCAAACTTTCTAAGATAAGTAAATATCACTTTTACAATAAAAAAGAAAATTTGTTACATTTCTAAAAGTTCATTGTGGAAACTTGAATTAGGTTGTGATGGGTAAATGAAAATGGGGTGGGCTCAATAGGGACTCAACTCTGACAGTAGAGAATACCAAAACCAAACCAAACTCACTGCCATCAAGTCAATTCCAACTCATAGCAACCCCCATTGAGTTTCCAAGGTGGTAAATCTTTATGGAAGTAGGTTGCCCCATTTTTCTTCCATGGAGTGACTGGTGGGTTTGAACCAACAGCTTTCTGGTTAGCAGTTAAATACCTTCGGCACCACACCATCAGAGTTCCTTATTGTAAAGAATGGCCGTAGGCATTTCAAACCTGCCTCACTGCCTGGGCTGTGGTCCTTGGCTCTTTTGTTCCATGGGATAGTACCTTTTGCCATACTTAAGATTATACTGTGATATCTGTATTCCTTCAGGGAGAGCCTGCATGCTTTAAAATCTTACAATGTGTACACATTCCTGTTTTTTTTTTAATTGAACTATAATTATAGTTAAGGTTGGAATTTTTACGTTCCTTACATTTGCTGTGTTTCTTTGTTATTGTTGTATTAATTTTCTTTTTTTCCTTCCATCTTCTTTTTCTTTCTTCTTTTTTTTTTTTTAATTGTGATTTGGGTGAAAATTTACAGAGCAAATACACTTTCCATACAGCAGTTCACATACACTTTGTCTCATGACATTGACTACAATTTACCACAATGTAACAGCTCCCCTCCCACTTCCTGCCTACAGTTACCTCTTCCTTGTGTCCATCTCTCCACGCACTCCTGCCCCCTGAGCTGTCTCCCTGTGCCTGAGCAGTCCTTCTTTCTCTCATGCTTATTCTTTCCAAGGAGTGTATCTACCTCAGGTAAATGCTCAACTGATATGCCTGTCTATTGTTTGCCTGGAAGTCACAGATGTGCTTTCAATTCCAGACCTGAAGGGCAGCTAGGGGCCATAGTTTCAGTGGTTCCACCAGGCTCTCTCGGGCCAGCAAACTAGTCCCCCACTTTTTTTTTCCAAATGATTTTGAGTTTTGTTCCACATTGTTCTCCCTGTCTATCCAGGATCTCCTACAAAGATCTTCTTCCAAGTGGTTGACAGTAGTAGCTGAGCACCATCTATTTCTTCTAGTCTCAGAGTTGTATAGGCTGCAGATCAGATGGTGTACCAGTCGCTAGGACTAATTGTTTCCATGAATTTTTGGTTTTCTTCATTCTTCTTGGCTCTGGATGAGGAGAGACCTATCATTGCATCTAGATGGCAGCTTGCAAGCTTTTAAGATCTCAGTTGCTACTCACCACAGTAGGAGGTGGAACAACGTTTTGTGTAGTATGTTATTCCAATTGAGCTTGATGTCCTCTGTGACTATGGTCCCAAGCCCACAGGTTCAACTACTCCATCCCTCTGGGTAACTGGCTGTGACCAAGCAGTAACTACAACTTTGCCTCTTGTCAGCCCCATTATACACCTGGGAGTTTAGATCATACACATGAAATTATTGGTTCACTTTCTGTCAACCCTATAAATGTTCTTGGGTGCACTCTCCACTTCATATACTTCATATACGTACCTAATATTTCAGCCTGTCCACCCATCTATCCACTCATATACCTGTTTGCCTTCACTGACCATGCTGCACTATATGTGCAAAGGTTCATCTTTGTTTTCTCTACCTCTCTATGTCTTTCTCTTCCTCAATACCACTATATTGATCACTCATATTTGGTACATTGCCCTTTTCATCACCCAAATCAAAACTTACCTCTATCTATCTAACAGTATTCCCTACCCTTCGCTCTCACCCCTGGTAACCAACAAAGAAAATGACCTCCCATAGATAAATGTTTCCTTGACTATTACAATAACCGAGTAATACAATATTTGTCCTTTTGTGATTGACTTATTTCACTCAGCATAATGTCCTCCAGGTTCATCCATGTTATGCGGTGTTCTGCAGATTCTACGTTATTCTTTAGCATTGCATAGTATTCGATTCTGTGTATGTACCATAGTTTGGCTATCCATTCCTCAGTTGATGGACACCTAGGTTGTTTCCATCTTTTGGCTATTGTAAATAGTGCTGCGATGAAAATGGGTGTGCATATGTCTGTTCTTGTCATGGCTCTCACTTCTTTAGGGTATATACCTAGTAATGGAATAGCTGGGTCAAATGGTATTTCTAGTTCCAACTTTTGAAGGAATCGCCATATTGCTTTCCACAGTGGTTGTACCATTTTACAGTCCCACCAGCAGTGTATGAGAGTTCCAATCTCTCCACATCCTCACCAGCATTTCTTATTTTCTGTCTCACTGAACTTTGCTACTAGTGCTGGAGCAAGACGGTATCTCATTGTTGTTTTGATTTGCACCTCTCTAATAGCTAGTGATCATGAGCATTTCTTCATATGTTTGTTGGTCACTTGAATATCGTCCTTGGTGAAGTGTCTATTCATATCTTCTGCCCATTTTTTAATTGTATTGTTTGTCTTTTTGTTATTGAGGTGTTGGAGTTTTCTATAAATTCTAGAGATAAATCCCTTGTTGGGTATGTCATTACCAAATATTTTTTCTCAATGTGTAGGCTGTCTTTTGACTCTTTTGGAGAAGTCTTTGGAAGCATATAAAAATTTAATTTTTAGAAGGTTCCAATCACCTGGTTTCTCTTCTGCTGTTTGTACATTTTGAGTTATGCTTGATAGTCTATTTATGCCATATATTAGGTCCCCTAAATTTACCCCCAGTTTTTCCTTGAGGAACTCTATGGTTTTGGGTTTCACATTTAAGTCTTTGATCCATCTGGAGTTCATTTTTGTGTATGGTGTGAGGTACAAATCTT
>NW_006921603.1:17317901-17323355 GCF_000298275.1 Orycteropus afer afer | reverse complement strand
CAATGCTGCTTCTCCATCAGTGATGTGTTCTGGGTCTGTATCCTGCTCCCTTGTTCCTACCACTTTATTTTACTTCTTTGTGTGGACTGTGATGGTCTGTTGTCTCCAAGGCATCGTGGTATTGTATTAATATCTCTGCTAATTGCTTGTGAAGAGCCGCCAAGGGTGATTCAGGCTCTTCTTGATGGTTTTTTATCGTTGGCCCGTTGGTGGAGGAGTTGCTGGCTCTTGCTCAGTAAGTGAAGTTACAGTAGGTGTGGGTGTACTTGTATCTTATGGGGACTGTTGCTGTCTCCCACTCAGTTAGCCAAAAATTACAATTGAATAACCATCAAAAAAACTAAAAGCACATGGACAAAAAATACACCCTGAAATCACACAGGAACAGTAACCCAAAAAAAGAAAAAGTGGAGAGAAGAAGAAGAAAACAGGTAGATATGCAATATCTGGGGATAGGTCACTAAGAGAGAAAAGGTAGAGAAGAAGAATAATGAAGAAAGAAAACAAACTAATAAACAGGAGGGAAAAAAAAAACCAGCAAGGAACAGGGTTTACCACAAGAGACAAATAAATAAATAAATAAATAAATAAATAAATAAATAAGAAGGTGTAAACTAGGACCTTTTCATTGTGTAGTGCAGGTCCGGAGAGTTCTTGGGGTTACTGGAAAGCAAAACCTCTTCTTAAGCCCTTGGAATCTGGTAGAGCTGTGTCTCTTTAGGTTGTTTCTAGCTGCTGGTTATGTGTTGATTTGTTTTGTCTTGGTTTTATGGTTTAATATTTTGAAAAGGTGAAAGTGGTGTGTTTTATTTTATTATTCATTCAGGTGTGTTGGGTCGCTCTGCTGTTTTCTTTGTGATGGTGGAATCACTGTGTGTAGTGTGGATATGTGTTTCTATTTTTCATAAAGAGGGTTTAGAGTTCGAACTGGGAAGTTTTATGATAATTGGCTGAATATGGTTTCTTCTATTGAACGAGTGAAGTTATTGGCGGACAAGGTGGGAGCAAAAGAAGGAAAGCTTGGTGTTGCTAGGGTCGGTTTCTAGGGCTTTGAGCAAGCTATTAATGATGACGTACTTATTTGCAAGACCGTGGCTCAACCTCAGGAAAGATTCCTATTGTTAGAGAGTCGCAAATTTCTGTCCATTTCAGGCACACTCAAAGACCCCGCCTCTGCGGCCCCACAGTGCCAAAGCATAGCTCCAAGGCAAAACTCGTGGGACCGCACGCAGCTGTGGTTTCTTTGCTCTCCATGCCCCATCTGCCTTTGGTGCTGACGCAATCCCACCAGAATGCTAATGGCCAACTCTGGAGTTTGTCTGTGATACCGCCCACCTGCAGCACGTGTGCAAATTCAGTTGTGTTGGAGTTGGGGGAGTACCTGCTGGTGACCTGTGGTCCCGATATCTGTGGCAAAGAAAAGCACAGCATCTCCCAGTCTGACCCAAGCCCGCTCTGTGATCCGCTGGGAGGGGAGGGAGCTAGGCTTCTGGCGCAACAGTGAGTTCTCCGCCTGAATCAGCAGTGGTGCTCGTGCCTGCCTGCACTCAGATGACCCAAATTACCAACAAAATCAGCTGCTGCAGCCAGGTCTCTGTCACTGCCCACTGGAATATTGTAGTGGTCACTGGTATGCTGCTATAAGGTAACTTCCTTCTTGGCTTGGGGATCTCAGGCGGCTGCTCTCACCAGGCAGACAGTGACTGCCCCAGAAAAGTTTCCAGTGGTCTCTCTCGGGTGCCCATCAGTCCTCCACCAGTAGCTCTTTCCTAAATAATCTCCCTGTGCCTTTCCTCTACTTCTCCTCTTCTGTGTTTGGTGCACTCTGATTCCGTGAGCTGTTCAGAGCACCAAAGTTCCTAATTCAAACTGTTGTACCTAGTTTTCAACATCCTTAGATGCCAGAATAAAAAAAAGCATGCTGCTCACTGGCAAGACTCCATTTTGAATCCCTTGTATTAATTTGCTTTTGTGGCAGAAACGGCTAGTGCTCACCAATGTCCATGTTCCTCTTTTTGCTGACACACAGAGTACTTTCCCAGCCTTGCTATAGGTCATGGTCATGTGATCGAGTCTGGCTAAGGGAATGGGGGAGAAAGTATATCCATCACTTCCAGTCCTAACCTCTCAAACTTCTCATGAGATACTCCAAGCTCTTCTTCATCACTCATCAGCTGAGTGGAGGCAGAAGATCTAGTTATGGACTCTGGCGTCCTGAAGGATGGTGGAACTGCCAGGTGGAAGGACTCTGAGTCCCTGAATGACTGTGTGACACCACCGATCCCTCCACCCCTCCTTATCAATCACATTGGACAACAGTGTAAGTAAGACATACCTTTGCAATGTTCAGCTATTGAGATTCTGCAGTTGTTTGTTACAGCAGAATATTCCTATTAATATACCTATAAACCAAACCAAACTCACTGCCATCAAGTTGATTCCAACTCATAGCAACCCCCTTTGGGGTTCTGAGGTGGTAAATCTTTGCATGAGTAGATTTCCCAGTCTTCCTTCTGCAGAGTGGCTGGTGGGTTTGAACGACCAACCTTCTGGTTAGCAGTCAAATGGCTTAGGCATTACACCACCAGAGCTCCTTAATACACCTACAAAATAACAAAATCAAACTAGTTGTCATTGAGTCAATTTCAACTCATGATAACCTTATGTGGGTCAGAATAGAGTTGTGCTCCATAAGATTTTCAGCGGCTGATTTTTTTGGAAGCAGATCTCTAGGCCTTTCTTACGAGGTGCATCTGAATAGACTTGAACCACCAATCTTTTTGTTAGTATCCAAGCTTTAAAAGTTTGTTCCAACCAGGGACTTCTACAGAGACTGTATATTGAGGACAAAATGTCTGACTCTGAGTGGTATCCCTGAAAAGATAATGCCAGATGGACACTCCAAGGGAAGATTACCTGGAGCCATGTGTATCATTATCTCCTGAAGGACCACAACAAGCAAATAAGATAACTTTTGATGGGACCCCAGAGGACTAATTTATCTGAATTACATTTGCTGGTTTATGTGTTCCATTTCTATGAGTAACTACCTCCACTTCTTATTACCACCTGTAGGTTGCAAATAACAATGGAGAGAAGTGAATTGGGAGGATAGAGTGAATGGTGTTACTTCCTGGAGAAAGGTTTGATAACAAGAATATTTTAGAAGGCTTGCTTCTATTAGCTAGGCTTGAAATACTGGGTTGCCTTCTCCTGTGATACTGACATAAATCCTTTCTCTCATTAAACAACTACAGGCATAGTGGCTAAGGCACTTGACTGCTAACCAGAAGGCTGGCAGTTCAAACTCACCAGCCACTCCTCGGAAGGAAGATGGGGCAATCTACTTCAGTAGTGATACTGCCTCGGAAACCCAAGGAGGGATCGCTATGAGTCGGGTCCAACTCAATGGCACATAACAACAACAACAACATTGAACAGGTACTGTGCTAGTTCCTGGGATACTACTGTGATTTTAAACAAACATGGTTCTTTTACTCAGGAAACTTGTAATCATTAATGGAGGAGAAAATCATTAAACAACCAATGCCCCAAAAGAGAATCACGTGAGTATAATAGGTCCTATGAAGAGAAAACACAGAGTGCTATTAGAGCATATGATGGGAGCTGGTATGGGGCATGACTAAGCTTGCTGAGAGTCAGTGAGTCTCCCCAAGAAAATTGCATTTCCTTTGAGACTTGCAGGATATCCAGGAGTTGTCCCTGAGAAAAATGTGGCAGCTGGAGAAAACAAACCCTAATGTTTGAGGCCTAATAATAATAACCAACACTTCTTTAATGCTTATCATGCACCAGGCACTACTCTAAGTTCTTTATATATACTAATGCATTTAATCCTTCTATCAATTCTGTGAGGAAAGTAGTATCAGTCTTCACATTTTATCAATGAAAAAACTGAGGCACATAAATGTTAATAAATGGCAAAGGAAGGATTTGAACCCTACAGATCTAGCCCTAGATTTCGTACTCTAAATCATGATATTCTACTGGGCCTTGTTGCATGCCAGGCAGAAACAGAGAAGACCTGTGTGGCTAAATCTTGATAAATAATGGAGAAGTTGGCACAACAGGAAAGATCTGGATTTGTTACCTCTGTTCTGGGGGGTGGCAGGGATATCTACAGCATGCACTATGAGGTCAATGACTTAAAATTTAAGTCAATTCCAAAGACATTTTCCAAAATTTTCAATTAACTGTTTATCAAATTTTGTCCACATATCAGGTCTGTGGCAGGCTGATCCCACCCTGGAGGAGTGCTCAGACTGTCCAACATGATAAGGGCTGAAAATTAAGTAATCCAAAGTACTACAGGAACACACAAAGGAAGAATCAGAAAAGCCTTTGTGGACAAGATTGAGCTGGATTGTGAAAGATGAAAAAGGGTTTGACAATCAAGAACAAAAAGCAAAAATATTCCAGGAAGATGGAATAGCATTTACAAAGGCATTGAGGCCAGAAAGCACATGGTATGTTTGAAGAATGATGCAGTGATACCCCAGCTACAGTGTAGGGCTTATCAAGATGCCATAGGAGATGTGGTTGGAAAGTTAGTCAGGACCAGATTGTGAAGGGCCTTCAGAAAAACACACTACTTCAAGTCCAGAATGATCTTTGAGCCTGGGATTCACTTGGAAATAATCTAAGTATAGGAAAGTGGATGAAGATACAGATGAAACAAGATGGGCCAAGAGCTGAAAAGTGTTGAAGGTGGATGATGATTATGTGGGAATGCACTGAACCATTTTCTCTATCTTTACATACGCTTGCAAATAGAAGAAAAATTTGAAGGAAAAGAAAAGGTCTTTTATGCAAGGCTATTCTTTAATGTTATGTAACATTAGGAGATTTCTTTCTCTTTTTTTTGGTAGTAGTATCATTGATTTCTTTTTAAAAAAACAAAACTAAAAACAACAAAAAACAAGTTATAGATTGTTTTTAGGTGTCGTTGAGTTGGTTCTGACTCATAGCGACCCTATGTATGAAACAAAACACTGCCCAATCTGCACTATCCCCACAAATCATTAGCATGCTTAAGCCCATCATTGCAGCCACTGTGTCAATCCATCTCATTGAGGGTCTCCCCCTTTTTCGTTGACCCTCTCCTTCAGTGAGGATGATATACTTCTCCAGGAACTGGTCCTTTCTTATAATATGACCAAAGTAAGAGAGACAAAGTATGGCCATTCTTGCTTCTAAGGAGAATTCTGGCTATACTTCTTCCAAGATAGATTTGTGTGTTCTTCTAGCAGTTCACAGTACATTCAATATTCTTCTCCAACTCTGTAATTCAAAGGCATCAACTCTTCTTTTGTCTTCTTTATTCGTTGTCCAGCTCTCATATACATATGAGCCTATTGAAAATATCATGGTTCAGATCACACAAACCTTAGTCTTCAAATTGACATTTTTGTTCTTAAACACCTTAGAGGCCTT
>NW_006921603.1:17313354-17313991 GCF_000298275.1 Orycteropus afer afer | reverse complement strand
TCTTCTCTGAATGTTTTATAGAATTCTCCAGTGAAACCGTCTGGGCCAGGACTTTTTTTAGTTGGTAATTTTTTGATGACCTGTTCAATTCCTTAGAGGCCTTTTGCAGCAGATTTGCCCAATGCAATATGCCACTTGACTTCTTGACAGCTACTCCCATGGGTGTTGATTATGGATCCAAGTAAAATGAAACCTTTGACAACTTCACTCTTTTCTGTGATTTGTCATGATATTGCTTATTAGTCCAGTTGTGAGGATTTTTATTTCCTTTATGTTGAGGTGCAATCAATACTGAAGGCCATAGTCTCTGATCTTCATCTGTGAGTGCTTCAAATCTTCTTCACTTCCACCAATCAAGATTATGTCATCTGCATGTCACAGGTTGTTAATGAGTCTTCCTCTAATCCTGATGCTGTGTGCTTCTTCACATAGTCCAAGTACTTGGATTTTTTGCTCAGCATACACGTACAGCATAAATGATAACTAGTAAATTATAAGTATATTTATGGTAAGCAGGGAAATACCCAGAAAAAATGGGCACTGAAATATTAACAGAGTTCACCCTCTAGGTGACAGAATTAAGGAGATACATATGTGTGTGTATATGTATATATATGTGTGTATGTGTACACACACA
>NW_006921603.1:17303500-17307434 GCF_000298275.1 Orycteropus afer afer | reverse complement strand
TTTTTTTTTTTAAAAAAGTCCTTCTACATGGAAGTTAAAAAAGCAAACTATTAAACAATTTTTTATGAAAGAGTATATATATATATACCATAATTGAAAAATGTCCATAAATATTTAGCAGAGCTAACAGGGAGCAAAGTTATGATAACTTCTTAGCCACAGCCAACCACCCTGAGGGAGTGATTTGTTGGGCTCGTGGGCTTGGGATCATGATCACAGGGGCCATCAAGCTTAACAGGCATAACATACTACACAAAAACATTTTTCTTCAACCTATTTTGGTGAGTAGCGAGTGGGGTCTTAAAATTTTGCAAGCGGCCATTTGAGATGCAACAACTGATTTCTCCCCATCCAGAGCAAATAAGAATGAAGAAAACCAAAGACTCATAGAAATGATTAGTCCAAGGGAGGTGTGGACCATGTGAACTTCTGCCTACATGACCCTAAGATCAGAAGTACTAGATGATACCTGGCTACCACTGTCAACTACTCAGAAAGGGATCAATGCAGGAGATCCTAGTCAGAGTGGGAGAAAAATGTGGAACAAAACTCAAAATCATAAAAAAGACCAGGCTTACTGGTCTGACACAGACTGGTGAAACCCCTGAGACTATGGCCCCTAGATACCCTTCAGGCCTGGAATGCAACTCACTCCTGTGGCTCCTAGTAAGACAATCGACAGGAATATAAGGTGAACATTTATACCAGGTAGGTGCACTAGTTAGAACAATCAACCATGGCAAATGAGAAGGGCATTATTTACACAGGTAGACAGCTCAGGTGGCAGGAATGCATGGGAATAAAGGACACAAGGAAGAGGTAACCATAAGGAAGAAGTGGGAAGAGAACTTTCACATTATGAGTATTGAAGTAAATGTCATGAAACAAAATGAGTATGAACTGTTCCATGGATCTATGGAAAATGAACTTGCTCTGTAAACTTTCACCAAAATCACAATATAAATAAATTTTAAAAATAGTACATTTCAGAACTTTTAAGATATCATTAAGACAGTCATCAGAGAAAAATCCACAGCCTTAAATACTTAGGTTGATAAAATGAAAGAATGAAATAAATTCTCAATTCAAAAACTAAAAAAACAATAAACTAAACCAAAAGAAAGCATAAAACAAAACAAAACACGCAGCCATCAAGTCATTTCTGATTCAAAATGACCCCCATTGGGTTTCCAACGCTGTAAATCTTTATGGAAGTAGATCACCCTGTCTTCCTTCCTCAGAGCAGCTAGTGGGTTTCAATGGCTGACATTCTGGTTAGCAGTCAAGTGCCTTATCCACCACGCCACCAAGAAAGCATAAGAAAGAGGATAATAAATATGAAAGTATAAATCAATGAAGTATGATATAGACTTGGAACTGAAAATGCTTAGAAAAAAAGTCAATGGAAAAGACACAGCTAACTTCTGAAACAGAAAAATTTAAAACTCTTATATACTGGAGAAACTTGAGAGGCATTCCTTCTAAGGAGAGAAACAAGATAAGGGTGTCCATTGTCTCCACACTATCTACTAGTGTGTTGGAAGTATTTTCCAATCTAATCACACAAAGAAAAATAATTAGAATTAAGAAACAGAAAATAAGTAAAACTATTGCTATGCACAGATATTGTACATAGAAAACCCAAGAACATTAATACTATAGCAAAAAGTAATAAAAGAATTGCATAATATAACAGAGTATAAATAGATATATACAAATCAATAACCAACTGTCATTTAGCCATTTAAAAAAATAAAGACATAGCACCTTGCTTCTGTTCCTTAGTTCTGAGGAAATCAATGAGTTGATTTACATTCTGGCACTGGGAATACACTGGGATGATTCAAATAAATAAATACATTAATGTGAATAGAAACCAAGATTTTCAGCATAAGAAGTAAAACACAAAAAACAAGAAGGCTAAGGAAAATTCTGTACTCTTAAATTGAAATGAGAAATATCGGTATAAACTTGTCATTAAAAAATATTTTTTCTAACTCTGTTCAAGATTACCACAATAGCAATGAGCAGATGTGCTGCCAAGTTCTTAGAGGATTCTAAACACCATTTTCTACTAAAAGAAACCAGGGCTCTTTGCAGAAATAGCTAATTCCAGGTTTGGACAAGGAAAGTACAAGATGACAAGTACTCTTGTACTTTTTGAGATCTTATCCCAGAACTCCAGAAATTGCTCAAAGACTCATGGAATCAAATTAAAAAGAAACAAGAACAACTTCAAAGGGATTCCACTTGCCAGATTTGGAACAATTTGAACATAAAAGAAATTATGATTAGAGCTAATAAGGGAATTTCAGGAAGGTGTCAGGAAAGAAGATACAAAAACAAATTGTATTTCTCTAAACAAGCTGAAAATGAAATTAAGAGAACAATTCAATTTACAATAGCATCAAAAAGAAGGAAATAATTAAGAATAAATTTAAGCATCTGTGCACTGAAAACTAAGACTTGGACACTGAAAACTACAAAGCATCAGTTGAAGAAATTAAAGAACTAAATAAACGGAAAGACATTTCAGGTTCATGGACTGGAAGACTTAATATTGTTAAGATGGCAGGACTCTCCAAATGGATCTACAATTTAATGCAATTCCTATCAAAATTTCAGCTGACTTTTTTCTGAAATTTACAAGCTGATAATAAAATACATACAGAAATGCAAGGAAATGAGATGAGCCAAAAAATAGAAATAAATAACAGCAACAATAACAACAAAAATAAAAACCTATATTGAATGAAATCAAGAACACATTTGGAGGACTTACAATTTCTAATTTCAAAATTTACTACCATCTACAGTAATCAAGATTGTGTGGTATTGACATAAGCATAGATATATAGATCAATGCAGTAGAATTAGGAATCCAGAAATAAAGTCTTACATTTATGCTCCATTGATTTTTGACAAGGGTACCAAGACAATGAAATGGGGAAAATATAACCCTTTTCATTTTGCTTTAATTTTTTAATTAATTTTGATTGTGATTTGGGTGAAAGTTTACAGAGCAAATTTACCTTCCATATAGCAGTTCATACACATTTTGTTTCATAACATTGACTGCAATCCCCCTAATGTGACAGCTCTCTTCCCACTTCCTCCCTGTAGTTACCTCTTGCCTGTGTCCTTCTTTCCTATTCATTCCTGCCCACTTGAGCTATCTTCCTGTGGGAACACTGCCCTTCTGTTCTCCCATGATTGATTGTTCTAAGGAATGTACCTACCTAATGTAAATGTTCACTTTATATGACTGTCTATTGTTTGGCTGGAAGCCACAGGAATGAGTTCAATTCCAGGCTTGAAGAGTGACAAGGAGCCATAGTCTCAAGGATTTCACCAGTCTGTGAGTAAACCTAGTCTTTTCCATGATTTTGAGTTTTGTTCCACATTTTTCTCCCACTCTATCCAGCATCTCCTGCACTGATCCCTTTCTGAGTGGTTGACAGTGGTAGCCGAGTACCATCTAGTTCTTCTGGTCTCATGGTCATATAAGCTGAGGTTTGCATGGTGCACTACCCCCTTTGACTAATTGTTTACATGTGTCTTTGGTTTTCCTCATTCTTCTTTGCATTGGATGAGGAGAGACCAGTTGTTTTATCTTAGGTGGCTGCTTGCAAGCTTTCAAGACCCCAGCTGCTACTCACCAAAGTGGGCTGTAGAAAAATGTTTTTGTGTAGTATGCTATGCCAGTTGAGCTTGATGTTCCCTGCAACCATGGTCCTGAGTCCACAAGTACAACAACTTGCTCCCTCATGGTGGTTGGCTGTGACTAAGAAGGTATCATAACTTTGCCCCGTTCTATTTATGTTGTTGTTGTTGTTATGTGCTGTCGAGTCGGCCCCGACTCATAGCGACCCCTCCTTGGGTTTCTGAGGCAGTATCACTACGGAAGTAGGATTGCCCAACCTTCCTTCCGAGG
>NW_006921603.1:17296602-17302865 GCF_000298275.1 Orycteropus afer afer | reverse complement strand
TATATAAATTTTCAATATTTATTGTGATTTCAGTGAAAGTTTATAGAGCAAATTCATTTTCCATACAGCCATTCATGCACATTTTGTTTCATGACATTGACTGCAATCCCCATAATGGAACAGCTCTCTTCCTGCTTCCTCCCTGTAGTTGCCTCTTCCCTGATCCTTCTTTCCTAAGCATTCTTGTCCCCTGAGCTATCTCCCTGCACAAATACTGCCCTTCTGATCTCCCATGATTGATGGTTCCAAGGAATGAATCTACCTGGTGTAAATATTAACTTTATATTGACTATCTATTGTTTGGCTGGAAGCCATGGAGTGAGTCCAATTCCAGACCTGAAGTGTAACTAGAGGCCATAGTATTGGGGGTCTCACCATGCTCTATCAGACCAGTAAACTTGGTCTTTTTTTATTTCAAGTTTTGTTCCACATTGTTCTCCCACTCTATCCAGGGTCTCCTGCACTCAGCCTTTTCTGAGTTGTTGACAGTGCTAGCTAAGCACCATCTAGTTCTTCTGGTCTCATGGTCATATAGGCTGCAGTTCACATGATTCACTAGTCCCTTGGAATAATTGTTTCCAGACATCTTTGGTTTACTTCATTCTTCTTTGCTCTGGACAAAAAGAGACCATTTGTTGCATCTAGATGGTTGCTTGCAAAATTTTAAGACCCCAGTTGCTACTTACCAAAGCAGGATGTAGAACAATGTTTTTGTATAATGTGTTATGCCAGTTGAGCTTGATGTCCTCCGTGACCATTGCCCCAAACCCACAGGTCTAACAACTAGCTCTATCAACATGGTTGACTGTGGCTAAAAAGTTATCATAACTTTGCCCCCTGTTCTATTTATATGGAAATTCTTACTGCACATACAAATATGTATGTAGAAATATCATCTGCCAACCTTATAAATGGTCATGGCTATATTCTCTTTTGCATAGATATACCTTATCATTCAGCCTGTCTACCCATCTATTTATTCATAAATGAATGTTTGTTATCACTGATAATGCAGTACTATATATGTGAAAGTATTTACCTTTGTTGTCTGCACCTCTCTGTGTCTTCATTTTCCTTATCATGTTGGTCACTCAGTTTGATATATTGCCTTTCCCTTCACCTAAATCAATGTGTCTCTTACCTGTCTAGCAATTTTCCCCACCCTACCCTCCCTTCTCAGTTAACTGACAAATAAAGTTTCCTCCCATATATAAACCTTCCCTTGACTTTTTATGGGAGCTCTGGTGGTGTAGCGCCTAAGGCATTTGACCGCTAACCAGAAGGTTGGTGGTTCAAACCCACCAGCCACTCCTTGGAAGGAAGATTGGGCAATCTACTTCCATAGAGATACCGCCTCAGAAACCCAAGGAGGGTTCGCTATGAGTTGGATCCGACTTGACGGTAGTGAGGGTTTTTTTTTACTTTTTATAATAGTGGAATAATACAGTATTTATCATTCTGTGATTGACTTATTTCACTTAGCATAATGTCCTCCAAATTCATCCATGTTAGGCAGTGTTTTGCAGATTCTACATTACTTTTTTTAAAAAAATTTAATTTTAAGAGCTTGTTTTCCATTCAAGCTCTTATGTTATGTGTACATTTAGTTTTATTCCATATTTACCATGTCCAACCCTAACCAGTTTCCTCCCCTCCCTACCCTGTAACCCTCCCCCTGTGTCCCTCATATTTATGCACTCCTGTTTATCCTGCATTTCCTCAATTTGAATGCTGGTCCTCTCGTGTCCCATGGTCTATTCCTCTAAGGGATGTATTACCATAGAGTATATGGGTGCATCATTCTGGGTTGAGGGGTCTGCATGTACATCTTGCTAACTATTGGGCTGAAAGCTGGCTCTTGGGGATACATTTTATTCCAGGAGCAGAATATATTCCAGGGCCATGGTATTGGGGGTCTCACCAGATTTCATGTGACCAGTAATTCTGGTCACTATTGAGTTTTTGGATTTTGTTCCATCATTTCCTCCCACTCTATCCAGGATCTCCAGATTTGATCCTTTCCTGACTGGTTGGCATTGGTAGCCGGGCACCATCTAGTTCTTCTGGTCTCGAGGGCCATGGTGTCCTACGGCTGATTGCTTCCAAATGCCCCCCCCCCTTTTTTTAGTGTTGCACAGAATTTCATTGTGTGTATGTAACATAGTTTGGTTATTCATTCCTCTGTCAATGGGCACTTAGGTTCTTTCCATCTCTTTGCTATTGTGAATAGTGTTGTAAAGAACATGATTGTGCCTATATCTATTTGTGTCCTGGCTCTGATTTCTTTAGGTTATACACCTAGTAATGAGATTGCAGGATCAAATGGTATTTCTATTTCCAACTTTTTAAGGAAGTGCCATACTCTTTCCCACAGTGGTTGTATCATTTTATAGTCCTATCAGCAGTGTATGAGAGTCCCAATCTTTCCATATCCTCACCAGCACTTGTTATTTTCTGGCTTATTTAACTTTTCTTATTAGTGCTGGAGTGAGGGGTGAAGTGATATCTCATTGTTATTTTGATTTGCATCTCTCTAATGGCTAATGGGAGCTCTGGTAGCATAGTGCCTAAGGCAACTGACTGCTAACCAGAAGGCTGGCGGTTCAAACCCACCAGCCACTCCTCGGGAGGAAGGTTGGACAATCTACTTCTGTAGTGATACTGCCTCGGCAACCCAAGGAGGGGTCATTATGAGTCGAGTCTGACTCAACGGCACATAACAACACAACAAATGGCTAATGATTGCAAGCATTTCTTCATCTGTTTGTTGGCTGCCTGAATATCTTCTTTGGTGAAGTGTCTGTTCATGTCTTCCGCCCATTTTTTAATTGGATTGCTTATCTTTTTCATGTTGAACTACTGGAGTTTTCTATAGATTTGAGAAATAAATCCTTTGTCAGACATGTTGTTGCTCAGTATTTTTTTCCCAATCTGTAGGTTCTTTTTTTACTCTTTTGAAGTCTTTTGATGCACATAAAAACTTAATTTTTAGAAGGTCCTAATTATGCAGTTTATCTTCTGTTGCTTGTGCATTTTGGGTTATGCTTAGCAGTCTATTTATGCCATAAATTAGGGCTCCTAAGTTTGCTCATATTTTTTCAATGACGAACTTTAAAGTTTTAGATTTCACATTTAAGTCTTTGATCCACCTGAAGTTAGTTTTTGTGTATGCTGTGACATATGGATCTTGTTTCATTTTTCTTGCAAATGGGTATCCAGTTTTTCCAGCACCATTTGTTAAAGAAACTATCTCTTCCTCATTTAATGGATTTCGGACCTTTGTCAAAGATCAGCTGACAGTCAGTGGATGGATCTATTTCTGAGTTCTCAATTCTGTCCCACCGGTCTATGTATCTGTCATTGTATCAATACCAGATTATTTTGACTACTGTGGCTGTATATTAGGTTTTAAATCTGGGAGTGTGAGACCTGCTACTCTGTTCTTCTTCTTTAGTAGTGTTTTACTTATCGGGGGTCTCTTTCCATATAAAATTAGTGATTGTTTTTTTCCATGTCCTTATAGAATGTTGGTAGAATCTGAATCAGAATTGTATTGAATGTACAGATTGCTTTGGATAGTACTGACATTTTCACAGTGTTCAGTCTTCCTATCCATGAGCATGGTATCTTTTATTTATGTAGATCTCTGGTAGTTTCTTGAAGTAGTGTTTTGTAGTTTTCTTGAAAACATAACCTTTTCAATAAATGAAGCTGGGACAATAGGATATCCACATTGAAAAAAATTGGACCACCTACCTCACACTAGCTATACAAATTAACTCAAAATGGATCAAAACTCTAAATGGAAAAACTATAAAACTCTTAGAAGAAAATAATGGTGTAAATCATCATGACATTGTATTAGGTAATGGCTTCTTAGTTATGACATCTAAAGTAGAAATGACAAAAAAAAAAAAAAAGATAAATTGGACTTCATCAAAATTGAGAACTTCCATATTTTAAAAGAAAACTATCAAGAAAGTGAAATGAAAATTCACCGAATGGGAAAAAAAATATTTGTAAATCATATGTCTGATAAGGGATTAGTGCCTAGTATATGGTAAGAACTCTTACAACTCAACAATAAAAATACAAATAATCTGGTTTAAAAATGGGCAAGGGATTTGAAATAGACATTTTTCCAAAGAAAATATACAAATGAACAATAAGTATATAAAGAGATGCTGAGGACTTCCAGTAAGATGGTGGAATAGGTAGACAAGCTACACAGACCCTCTTCAACAAAGAAAAGATAAATCAATTGACAGAGATACAGAAGATAATCCTGGAGCCCTGAGCTTTGAAAGGAATTATACAGAAGTGGATTAGGCACCAACTAGTGGGAAAACCTGAATGAAAACAATGAGTACACAGATAGTCAGAGCAGTGGACTGTCAGCTACTCTGACAGGACCAACAGCCTGAATATTTCCAAGTGATGTTGGGACCTGAGAATTGACCTAAAGATCAGCCCTGGTTGCTAAGGGCTACAGGGATGACTGCGCTGGTGGCCTATGACTAGGAAGGGAAACAGCAAGGAGGGAGACAACCTGAGCTGTGGACTTTCTGCTGTCCAGAGGGTGCAGCATTTTGAATGTTTACAAGCAGCAGCCATTTTGGATATTTAAAGTGACTGAAGCTGCAGCCATTTTGAATGTTTACAAGCGGTGGCCATTTCGGATTTTAAAGTGACAGCATTTTCATTCAGATTCCAGGGACCTAAGAATAGGCTCAATTTGTCAAGGATGGCAGGGTCGGGAGGCTGACAATGGGAAAGAAGACAGGTGGTGAGCGTATAAGTGCTGTCAAGTAGCAAATAGAGGAGCACAACACAGTACCCTGCTTACTAGATAACATACAAAGAAAACAAAAATCATGGCAAGTCATTCCAACATACAATCACCAATTAAATATAAACACAAAAATGTCACAATGCCTCAGAGACAACAGAGCATCACAGTCCACACAAAGAAGCAAGATAAACCAGGAGAAACAAGGGACCGGGATACAGACCAAAAATACATCCCTGAGGAAAATACAGCATTGGAACTCCCTGATGAGGAATTCAAAAGAATTATATTTAGGTACCTTCAAGAATTGAGAGACAGATCAAGGAAAACATTGACAAAACTGAGGAAAACACAGAGAAAATCCTAGAACCATTTCAGAAGACAATACAAGAACAAAATAACAAAATAAATGAAAAATTAGAAATGATACAAAATCTACAAATAGAAATCCAGAAGATTAAAATTAAATTCTCAGAAACAGATAACACACTGAATGGGCAAAGGAGTAGAATCAAGTCAGTGGAAGACAGAATTAATGAGATTGAAGATAAATACCCGAATAGTTCTTTGGAAAGGGATCAATCAGGAAAAAGATCAAAACAAAATGAAGAAAGCCTAAGGTTCTTGTGGGATACCATCAAAAGGAATAACTTACATATAACTGGAATTCCAGAACAGGAAGAGATAAATAAAACCACAGAGAAAATTGTCAAAGATCTGTTGGAAGAGAATTTCCCTAGTATGATGAAAGATGAGAATATATCCATTCAAGAAGTCGAACAAACCCCAAACAGGATAGACCCCAAAAGGAAATCACCAAGACATATCATCAAACTCACCAAAGCCAAAGGCAAAGAAAGAATCCTGAAAGTGGCATGGGAAAAATAAAAAGTTACCTACAAGGGGCAACCAATAAGACTAAGCTCAGATTTCTTGGCAGAAACCACGCAGGCAAGAAGGAAATGTATATATAAAACCTTGAAAGAGAGAATTTTCCAACCAAGAATTATGTACCCAGCAAAACTGTCCCTCAAATATGATGATGAAATTAGGAGATTTCCAGGTAAGCAAAAATTAAGGGCATTTGTTAAAACGAGACCAACCTTACAAGAGATGCTAAAGGGAGTCCTTTGGACAGAGAACCAATGAGAGCAAACAACAATTGACCATTAATACACATGATGACATAACCCAGGAACCAACCCAGTTATGTTGTTGCTGTTGTTAAGTGCCGTCGAGTCGTTTCTGACTCATAGCGACCCCATGTACAGCAGAACAAAACACTGCCCAATCCCGTGCCAGCCCCACAATCCCTGCTATATTGAGTCCATCATCGCAGCCACCGTGTCAATCCATCTCGTTGAAGGCCTCCCCCTCTTTTGTCGACCCTCCACCCTACCAAGCATGACATTCTTCTCCAGGGAATGGTCCCTTCTTACAACATGACCAAAATAGGTGAGACGAAGTCTGGCCA
>NW_006921603.1:17293636-17294884 GCF_000298275.1 Orycteropus afer afer | reverse complement strand
TGATGGTCTGTTCCACAATCAGCTCCTGGCCTGGTTTATAACCCAGTTATAGAAGTATCCAAAGTAAATAAGCCTACAAGATTATAAACAGGGAGCCAGAGACGTCAATTGACAAATGAGGACAACTACAAGCCAAAAAGAGGGAAAAAACTGTGTAGTTGCAGAACTTCTAAAGGGTAGGGAAGTCAAGACAACTGCAACATAGAACAGACTGTTCTCATCTTGGGAAGAAAATTATAAATCACAGGGTAATCTCAAAGAAAAATGATAAACCTTCACATCAAAATAAAAAAGATGACCAGCACAAATATTTAGCAAATACTAAAACAATAGCAATGAAGGAAGTGATAACACAGTTCATAAATAAAACAAGCTCAGCACAGAAAATTATATGGAACAAAGAAATCGACACCACGAAAAAGCGCATAATGAAATGACAGCAACAAATTCATACCTGTCGATAATTACATATCTGACAATGGACTTATCTCTAAAATTTATACAAAACTCCAACACCTCAACAACAAAAAGACAAACAATTCAATTAAAACATGGGCAGAAGACATGAATAGACACTTCACCATAGAGGATATTCAGGTGGCCAGCAAATACATGAAAAAATGCTCACAACTATTAGCCATCAGAGAGAAGCAAATCAAAACAACAATTAGATACCATCTCACCCCAGCACTGATGGCAAAGTTCAACAAGACAGAAAATAACAAATGCTGGCGAGGATGTGGAGAGATTGGGACTCTTATGCACTGCTAGTGGGACTGTCAAATGATACAACCACTATGGAAAACAGTATGATGATTTCTTAAAAAGCTGGAACTAGAAATAACACCATTTGACCCAGCAATCCCATGACTAGATACATATCCTAAAGAAATGAGAGCCAGGACAAGAACAGTCATATGCACACCCATGTACATCATAGCATTATTTACAATAGCAAAATGATGGAAACCTAGGTGCCCGTCAACAGAAGAATGGATAACCAAACTATGGTACATATACACAATGGAATACTATGCAACACTAAAGAATAATGTAGAATCTGCAAAACACCATATAACATGGATGAACTTGAAGGACATTATACTGAGTGAAATAAGTCAACCACAGAAAGACAAATATAGTATTAGTACATTATTGTAAAAAGTCAAGGAAAGGTTTATATATGGAAGGAAACTTTCTTTATTGGTTACGGGGGTGCGGGGAGGGGAAGGGAGGGAACCCAGCAAA
>NW_006921603.1:17264407-17293156 GCF_000298275.1 Orycteropus afer afer | reverse complement strand
AAATTGGCACACTTGTACATTGCTGGTGAGAATGTAAAATGGTGCAGCTTCTAAGTAAGGAAGTGTGGCAATTCTTCAAAAAGCTAAACATAGAACTAGCATATGACCCTACAATTTCTCTTCTAGGTATGTATATATCCAAAATAACTGAAAACATCGACCCAAATTGTGAACATTTCATGTCAATGTTCACTGCAGCATTATTCACAATAGCCAAAATGTGAACAGTAACCACATTTCCATGAACAAGTGAATGCATTAAAAAAGCGTGGTCCACCTCAGTGAACCAAAGTATACTCGAGCCCAAGGATAGATTCACCTGAGGCTAATCTTGCACAGACACCAGTGATACAAAATACCTACAGTCCTTACAGAAACAATAGAAGACAGTCACAGAGTAATCCCTCACAGACAACCAGACACTATGGGAGAGAGATCCAATAGATCTACCATCTCAGGACCATAGTACTAGGGGACACCAGACTCAATTGGCACAACAAAATACATAAAAGCCTTGCTCCACATCCTACATTGGTGAGTAGAGACTGGGGTCTTAAAAGCTTTCAAGAGGCCATCTAAGATGCAGCTAACGGGCTCCTAGTGTCAGAAGTGAAGAAAGATGTAAAAAACAAAAAAAGGGGGGGGGGGCTTTTGGAAGCAATCTGCCATAGGTCACGATGTCCCTCGAGACCAGAAGAACTAGATGGTGCCCAGCTATCAATGTCAACCACTCAGGAAAGGATCAAATCTGGAGATCCTGGATAGAATGGGAGGGAAAATGTGGAAAAAAAAAATCCAAAAACTCAACAATGACCAGAATTACTGGTCAGATGAAATCTGGTGAGACCCTCAATACTATGGCCCTGGAATACATTCTGTGCCTGGAATAAAACACACCCTCAGGGGTTGACTCTCCGCCAATAGTTAACAAGATGTACACACAGACCACTCAACCCAGTATGATGTACTCATATACTCTATGGTAATACATCCCTTACAGCAATAGACCATGGGGCCCCAGAGGACCAACATTCAAACTGAAGAAATGCAGGACAAACAGGAGTGCATAAATATGAGGGGCATACGGGGAGGGTTACAGGGCAGGGAGGGGAGGAGACTGGCTTAGGGTTGGACATGGCAAATGGGGAATGAAACTAAATGTACACATAACGTTGAATGTAAAACAAGCTCTTAAAACCAAAAAAAAATTTAAAAAAAACCCTATGTCATCTAATCAAGTCAGATTCATATTTCCCTCGTTGTCCCAATGTAAGTAAGTATTATGGATACCTCTATACACACACAGACACATACACTCACACCTGTCCCAACAGTAACACTTTTCCACAATTTTCCCTTTGAAATTAATGTAATCCGGAGTTGATACTTTCACAAAGTATGAATATCTTAATTTATACAGCTGCAGCAGCTGATGAAATTAAGATTGGTAGGCAGTACACCAGGCTGCTGACTGTCAAGGCCTACGAATCCAAGAGTGGCAGATTGTTGGCTCACAGGCTGCGAAGGCAACAATCTCAAGATTGGCAGACAACATTGCAGGTCACTTGCTCAAGTCCAAGAATTGAAGATGATGATGGGCCAAATGCAGGACTCCATAAATACTGGAAGCAGGCTACCCACCCCACCCCCCCAAGACAATGCCCTTTCAACTGATTAACTAACTGCTCACAGCAGATTCCACTATGGAGTTAATTACACCACATCCAATCTCATCATGGGGAATAACTATAGCACAGGTGCCAAGCCACTCAAAACGACAGCCCAGCCAACTTGACACAAAACCTTAACTACCACATTGTTTATATGAAGTGTCCAGAATAGGCAAATCCTTAGAGACAGGAAATACATTAGTAATTGCCAGGGGCTGTGGGGAAAGGGAAGAATGAGGAGTGCTAACTGAGTTTCTTTCTAGAGTGGGTGATGAAAATATTCTGAAATTAGGTAGTGGTGATGGTTGCACAACCTTGGGAATATACTAAAAACTACTGAATTGTACACTTGAAATAGGTAAAATTTATGGTGTGTGACTTAATATATTTAAAAAAGAATACTTACATAAACTGACCATAGCACATTGAGAAAGAAAAGTTAATTATTCGGTAATGATATCAACTTCCTCTCCCCTGCAAGAAAAAAAAAAAAAAAGAAAGAAAGTGGCAAAACGGGAAATCTCTTTTTTTATAGAAGAATATCATCTGATGAATACTGAAGGAATGTTATATTTAGAAGATGACCATTTTGCAATTCTCAAGGTAATAATTCATTCAGGCAAGTATTATCCATGGATACTAAAATCATTGAATTGAAGGCTGTTGAGGAAATAAGATATTCATACTTTGTGAAAGTATCAACTCCGGATTACATTAATTTCAAAGGGAAAATTGTGGAAAAGTGTTACTGTTGGGACAGGTGTGAGTGTATGTGTCTGTGTGTGTATAGAGGTATCCATAATACTTACTTACATTGGGACAATGAGGGAAATATGAATCTGACTTGATTAGATGACATAGGGGTTTTTTTAATATTCATTTTTTGGTGTGATAATGGCATTCTGGTTATGTGGGAGAATGGCATTATTAACAAATGAATATTAAAATATTTAGAGATGAAGTAGAGTGACAAACTATCCTGACTTGTCGAAGTCTGAAATGTTTCCCTTGACACAGGATATTCATTGCTATACTGAATGTCCTTGAGCAAATGAAGACATGTATTCACCCTAGATGAAATATCATGATGTCTGTAACTTTCAAAAGTTTTGGCAAAATAAATGGGGATATATATATATATATATAGAGAGAGAGAGAGAGAGAGAGAGAGCACGAGCGCACGCAAGAGAAAGCAAATGTGGCAAAAATGTTTATAATTGATGACTCTGGGTGAAGAACACCTAGGTGTAGTACTCTTAATTTCCTATAGATGTGAAAATTTTCTAAATTTTCTAAATACCAAGTTGGGGAGATTTTTTTTTTTTTTTTAAGGTTAAAATAGGTAGTGACTATTCACAAGTGTCTTTGAGTAGTTATTAATCTCCTTGTTCTTGTTGTTTGTTGTTGTTAGGTATTGTCGAGTCAACTCCGACTCATAGCTATCCTATGTACAACAGAACAAAACACTGCCCAGTTGTGCACCATCCCCACAATCTTTGCTATTCTTGAGCCCATCATTCCAGCCACTGTGTAAACCCATCTTGTTGAGGTCCTCCCTGTTTTTCACTGACCCTCCACTTTACCAAGCATGATATCCTTCTCCAGGGAATGGTCCCTTCTGACCACATGACCAAAGTAGGTGAGATAAAGTCTGGCCATTCTTGCTTCCTAGGAGCATTTTGGCTGACAAATTGATTCATTCTTCTGGCAATACATGGCATTTACAGTATTCTTTGCCAACACAATTCAAATGCATCAATTTTTCTTCAGTTTTCCTTGTTCTTTGTCCAGCTTTCACATGCATCAGAGGTGACTGAAAATACCATGGCTTGGGTTAGGTGCACCTTAGTCTTTAAAGTGACATTTTTGCTTCTTAACACTTTAAAGGGGAGCTCTGGTGGTGTAGTGCCTAAGGCATTTGGCTGCTAACCAGGAGGCTGGAGGTTCAAAGCCACCAGCCACTCCGCAGGAGATTGAGCAATCTACTTTTGTAGAGATACCACCTCAGAAACCCAAGGAGGGGTCGTTATGAGTCAGAAATGACTTGACAGCCAGTAAGCCTGGTTTTGGTTTTAACACTTTAAAGAGGTTTTTTGCAGCAGATTTGCCTAATGCAATGTGACATCTGATTTCTTGACTAGTGCTTCCATAGATGTTGATTGTGGATACAAGTAAAATGAAATTCCTGACAACTTCAATCTTTTCTCCATTTATTGTGATGTTGCTTATTGGTCCAGTTGTGAGGGTTTTTGTTTTATGTTGAAGTGTAATCAATACTGAAGACTATAGTTTTTGATCTTCACCAGTGCTTTAAGTCATCTTCATTTTCAGTAACCAAGGTTGTGTCAACTGCTATTTCAGGTTGTTAATGAGTCTTCTAATCCTGATGTCACGTTCTTCTTCATATAGTTCAGCTTCTCTGATTATTTGCTCAACATACAGATTGAATAAGTATGGTGAAAGGATAAACCCAGATGCACACCCTGTCTAATTTTAAACCATGCAATATCCCCTTGTTAGGACTCTCTCTCTCTCTCTCTCTCTCACTGCCATCGAGTTGGATCCAACTCATAGTGACCCCTCCTTGGGTTTCTGAGGCGGTATCACTATGGAAGTAGATTGTCCAACCTTCCTTCTGAGGAGTGGCTGGTGTGTTTGAACCTCCAGCCTTATGGTTAGTAGTCAAATGTCTTAGGCATTACACCACCAGAGATCCTTTGTTAGGACTGTTGTTATTGTTGTTGTTAGGTGCCATCATTTCCGACTCATAGCGACCCCACGCACAGCAGAACGAAACACTGCCCAATCCCGCGCCAGCTCCACGATCCCTGCTATACTTGAGCCTGTCATCACAGCCACTGTGTCAATCCATCTCGATGAAGGCCTCCCTCTCTTTCGTCGATCCTCCACCCTACCAAGCATGACATCCTTCTCTAAGGAATGGTCCCTTCTGACAACATGACCAAAATAGGTGAGACGAAGTCTGGCCATTCTCGCTTCCAAAGAGCATTTTGGACGCACTTCCTCCAGGACAGATCTGTTAGTTCTTTTAGCAGTCCATGGTACTTTCAGCATTCTTCGCCAGCACCATAACTCAAAACCATCAACTCTTCTTTGGTCTTCCTTATTCATTGTCCAGCTCTCACATGCATACCAGGCGATTGGAAATATCATGGCTTCTGTCAGGCGCACCTTAGTCCTCAAAGAGACATCCTTGCTCCTCAGCACTTGAAACAGTTCCTTCGCAGTTGACTTTCCCAATGCTACACGTCGTCTAATGTCCTGACTGCTGCTTCCGTTGGCATCGATTGTAGAACCAAGCAATGTGATTCTTTGACAACCTCAATCTTCTCTCCATTTATTGTGATGCTGCTCATTGGTCCAGTTGAGAGGATTTTTGTTTTCTTTATATTGAGACGTAATCCATACTGCAGACTGTATTCTTCAGCCTTCATCAGTTAAGTGCCTCAAGGCAGCCTCACTTTCAGCAAGCAAAGTTGTATCGTCTGCGTATCTCAGGTTGTTAATGATTTTCCCTCTAATCCTGTTAGGATTGTTAGGACTAGTTGTTAGGACTGTTGTTAGGACTAGTAGGTAGAATATACTTTGAATCTTGCTTTTAAAGATCATTTATCTATAACCTTAATAATTGAAAGTCAGCTTCATTGGATATAAAATCCTTGGTTCACACTTTTTTTCCTTCACAAATGTTGCTAAATTGTTGTTTTGATTTGTGCATTGAATCACATGGTCTTTTTTGCCTGAAGGTCCAGAGGAGTTTTCTCAGACAGAATTGAACGTGCTCAAAGTTGACCATAACCTACTGCCATTGAGCTGATTCCAACTTATAGTGACCCTCATTGGATTTCTGAGGTGGTAAATCTTTACAGCAGTAGATTGCCCAGTCTTCCTTCTGTGGAGCGGCTGGTGGGTTTGAATCACCAACCATCTGGTTAGCAGTCAAAAGCTTTAGGCATTGCACCACCAGAGCTCCTTAAAGTTGACCATACTGATTCAAATTTCAAAGTTTCACAGGGGACCTTTTCAATATGTAGATTCAGGCCTTCTTTTATTTATTTTGGTTAAGTTTTGTTGGATTTTATTTAAATACTGGTTTTGATTGTTTTATTTTCCTTCTTTATCAAAACCAAACCAAACTCACTGCCGTCAAGTCGTATCCTACTCATAGCGACCCCTCCTTGGGTTTCCAAGGCGGTATCACTAGGAAGTAGATTGCCCAAACTGCCTTCCGAGGAGTGGGTGGTGGGTTTGAACTGCCAGCCTTCAGGTTAGCAGTCAAATGTCTTAGGCACTATGCCACCAGAGCTCTCTTTCCTTCTTTAGGGAATTCAATTATAAGTGTGCTAGATCTTCTTTGTCTTCTGTATTTCTTTCCTTTCTGAACTTGTCACTTTTTCATAATTTTCTTTTCTCTTGGAAATTTTCATTCCTCTTTTCTTTGACTCTTTTGTATATTTTGTTGAATCTATTCCCCCTGTGCACTTTGTAATTTAGTTCTATTTTTGAGATCATCTCTTCCTTCACTT
The DNA here is from genome assembly GCF_000298275.1 of Orycteropus afer afer. Lineage (NCBI taxonomy): Eukaryota > Metazoa > Chordata > Mammalia > Tubulidentata > Orycteropodidae > Orycteropus > Orycteropus afer. The sequence goes on along the minus strand of NW_006921603.1, from coordinate 17,286,939 downwards.
GTGTTCAGTAATCTCGTTTCATCACTTTTTTACCCACTTCTTAATTTTTGAATTCCTGAATTGATTTTTTTTTTTTCATATTTGCCATTGTTTTTTAAAAATAATATTAGATTCATGTTGGAGTGGTATGCTTGTTTCTTCTGCTTTGAGGTTGGGTCTTCAGTGTGTTAATCAGTTGAATACTTTTGATTCTCCGTATTTTTTCTTCTTTCTTCTTAAAGTAACTTTGTGTGGATGTTGGCTGCCTTTTTCTCTTCATTTTCAAGGCCTTTGTTATTTCCTGGACTGGATGCTCCTATAGATGAGGCTGAGTGAGTTGAGAGTCTTACTAGATTTCTTAGTTGAAGAGTGCCCTCTTCAGTTAGTACTTTACAATGCACTTTCTTTAATGAATAGCATATTTTTCTGGGGGGGGGGGAGAAAAGGGGAAGTTTAGTATGTCTAAGATTTCATGAAACTTGATGCTATGTTGTTGTTGTTAGGTGCTGTCAAGTTGGCTTTGACTCACAGTGACCCTATGGACAACAGAATGAAACACTGCCCAGTTGTGTTCCACCCTCACAATCCTTGTTATACTTGAGCCCATAATTACAGCCATTGTGTCAATCCACCTTGTTGAGGGTCTTCCCCGTTTTTGCTGGCCCTGTACTTCACCAAGTATGATATCCTTCTCAAGGGAATGGGCCCTTCTGACCACATGACCAAAGTAGGTGAGATGAAGTCTGGCCATTCTTGCTTCCTAAGAGCATTTTGGCTGCAATTCTTCCAGGACAGATTTATTCATTCTTCTGGCAATCCATGGTATTTTAGGTATTCTTTGCTAACACAATTCAAATGCATTATTTTTTCTTTGGTCTTCCTTGTTCTTTGTCCAGCTTTCACATGCATCAGAGGTGACTCAAAATACATGGCTTGGGTTAGACACACCTTAGTCTTTAGTCTTTGCTCTTCAACACTTTAAAGAGGTCTTTTGCAGCATATTTGCCCAATGCAATAAGACATCTGATTTCTTGACAGCTACTTCCATCAATGTTGACTGTGGATCCAAGTATAATTAAATCCCTGACAACTTCAATCTTTTCTCCATTTATTGTGATGTTGGTTATTGGTCCAATTGTGAGGATTTTTGTTTTATGTTGAGGTGTAATCCATACTGAAGACTGTAGTCTTTGATCGTCATCAATAAGTGCTTCAAGTTATCTTCAATTTCGGCAAGCAAGGTTGTGTCATCTGTATATTGCAGGTTATGAATGAGTCTTCCTCCAATTCTGATGCCTCTTTCTTCTTCATATACTCCAGCCTCTCAGATCATTTGCTCAGCATACAGATTGAATAAGTATAGTGAAAGGATGCAACCCTGACACACACCTTTCCTGGTTTTAAACCATGCAGCATTCCCTTGTTCTGTTTGCATGATAGCCTCTTGGTCTATGTACAGGTTCCTCATAAACACAATTAAGTGTTCTGGAATTTTCATTCTTTGTAATGTTATCCATAATTTGTTATGATCCACACAGTTAAATGCCTTTGCATAGTCAATAAAACACAGGTAAACATCATTCCATATTCTTCGGTTCAGACAAGATCCATCTGATGTTAGCAATGATATCCCTCATTCCATGTCCTCTTCTGAATCCAGCTTGCATTTCTGGAAGTTTCCTGTCAATATACTGTTACAACCATTTTTTAATTATCTTGAGCAAAATTATACTTGCATCTGATATTAATGACTTTGTTTGGTAATTTCCACATTCTGTTGAAACACCTTTCTTTGGAATGTGCACAAATACGAATCTTTCAGTCAGTTGGTTAGGTAGCTGTCTTCCAAATCTTTTGGCATAAATGACTAAGTACCTCCAGTGCTGCATCTATAGGATGAAACATCTCAATGGATATTCTGTCAATTCCTGGAGCCTTTTTTTTTTTTTTTTTGCCAATTCCTTCAGTGCAGCTTGGATTTCTTCCTTTAATACTACTGGCTCTTGATCATATGCTACCTCCTGAAATAGCTGAACATTGACTAATTCTTTTTGGTATGGTGACTCTGTATATTCCTGCCATCTTCTTTTGATGCTTCCTGCATCATTCAATATTTTCCCCAGAGAATCCTTCAATATTGCAACTTGATGCTTGATTTTTTTTTTTTTTTAGTTCTTTCAGCTTGAGAAATGCCAAGTGTGTTATTCCCTTTTGGTTTTCTAACTCCGGTCTTTGCCCATTTCATTATAAAATTTGCCTTCTCTTGTTGCCCTTTTGAAATCTTCTGTTTAGCTCTTTTATTTCATCATTTCTTTCATTGGCCGTAGCTACTCTCCATTCAAGAGCAAGTTTGAGTCTCTTCAGACATCCATTTTGGCCTTTTCTTCCTTTCCTGTCTTTTTAATGACATTTTATTTTCTTCACGTATGATGCTCTTGATGTCATCCCACAACTCATCTGGTTTTTGGTCATTGGGGTTCAATGAACAGATTTATTCTTCAGATGGTCTCTAAATTCAGGGGGCATATAATCAAGCTCATATTCTGGCTCTCATGGACTTGTTTTAATTGTCTTCAGCTTCAACTTGAACTTAACATATGTATAATTGATGGTCTGTTTCACAGTCAGCTCCTGGCCTTGTTTTGGCTGAAGATATTGAGTTTCTCCATCACCTCTTTCCACAGATGTAGTAGATCTTATTCCTGTGTATTCCATCTGTTGAGGTCAACATAGGTAGCTACTGTTTATATTGTTGAAAAATATATTTGCAATGAATAAGTTGTTGGTCTTGCAAAATTCTATCATGTTATCTCTGGCCAAATATCACCAAGGTCATATTTTCCAACTACCAATGATTCTTCTTTGTTTCCAACTTTTGCAGGGTATGTTCTGGTGGTCAATATGTCCAGAGTAGTCTGTCTGTGATGGCCAATGCACCTAGGATGGTTGCTACACATGAAATAGAGCATCTGAAGTGTTCAGTGTATCTGGGCCACTACTGTGAAAAGTGGCTCATCTATCCTATGATGCAAGCCATTTTTTAATATTTCCCTGGTCCCTCCTTCTCAGAAAATCTTATTCCTCTCTCAGGGTACTTGGCCCAAGAATGGGAGTATGCAAGATATCAACTTCTGATGGAACACGAGAGCTAATCTATGGGAGAACTTCTAGGTTTGTCAAAGGACCCGCTTCAATTTCCTGGCTAGGAAAAAAGGTGAGTAGAAGCTAACAAAAAAAAAAAAAAAAAAACTCATTGCCATCAAGTCGATTCTGACTCATTATGACACCATAGGACAGAGTAGAACTGCCCCATAGGGTTTCTGCCCAAGGCCAGCGGTGTCTTGATTGCAAGGTACTTAATTGTGGTCCCTCCGGTCTTTGAGCAGAGAGTCAGAAAGAGGAAGAACATCTGACTAATCGTAAGTGAGCAATGGAGTTGAAGTCCTCCTTATTCTGCCACTTCCTGGGTGGGTGGTCTTGAGCAAATAATTCTTCTAAGCTGCAGGTTCATTATCTATAGCTGGTATAAAATGCTTGGTCTATTACTCTGGCACAGAATAAACTTCAATAAATTGTAGCTAATGTCTTCCAGGTAATATGCATATATGTACACACATATATTTACACACCCACACACACAGTTTATGTAAGTTTCAAGTATGAGTATGATTTTCTTTTTATCATTGGATGCTCACACTCACTGCTGAAATGAATGTGGAAAAAAATCATACACAATTGAACTCTTGGAAAAGCACTCAAGTAACATTTAAGTAAGTGATGATTTATAATAAAGCTCACTTCTATATAACTTCATGTTTTTGTTGTCGAAACTAGAACATCATCTTCTCTGTGCATATCTCACCCTGTCACTTCCTAAATATCAATTGTGGTGGTTATATTTGTGTGTCAACTTGGCTGGGCCTGGTTGAGTGGCTGGGCAGCTGGATGTAGTATTCCCCATGATGAGACTGGTAATCAACTCCATGGTGGAATCTACTGGGAGCAGCTGAGTAGCTGCCTTTGGGTATGTGGTCTGCTTCCTGTATATAAGGAGAAGCTTCGAGAATGGTCTCTAGCGTATGGCACGCTTGGACCCTGCGTGTAGCTGTGTCTTTGTTGAGCAGCCTCCTATGCTCTACCGACCTCGAGACTTTACAATGGACTTAAGTTAATGACCTGCTATGTGGTTTGCTAATATCGGGACTGTGCCTTTTTACTTGTCAACTTTGCGGCTTCTCGGCCTCAGCAGCCAGCAGCTGTCTGAGTGAAGAAACGCCTCTAGCTTCAGTGGGCCGGGAGCAGGAGGCAGAGCTGAACCCCAAGGTTGAGGGGCTTTCACCCAGCCCCTAGAGCCTGGCACTTTGAACTTGGACTTAAAGTCTCCAATTTGTAAGAATAAGCTCCTACTTGTTAAGGCCATCCCATTTGTGATATATTCTTGTCAGAGCAGCACTAGGTAACCAGAACATCAAACTAGTCACCAAGTCCCTTATTTCTACTTCTTTTTATCTCTTTCTAATGCAGAAGTCCCAAATTAGTATGTAAGAATAGGTTGTTTTCCCTTTGTAAGGCTTTTTAAAATTAAAATTACCAGCATTTAAAAAGAAAATTTTACACAGAAACATAGATTTTTGGCTTTTGACAAACTGAAAGATTGGGCAGCCTGGGTCAGCATTCCTAAGATGGTAACCATTGACCAGAGCTGACTGGAGACTCCTTTTGAGATAATGCAGTGCTCTCCAATTCCTCACATCACCCCCATTTCATTTTTGTTGTAGACATCACCCCTAGAGCTAAGTCTTTTGCACACCTGTTATAATCAGATCATCTCTTTTTGTTGAACCCTACTACCAGATCTTAGTTCAGACATGTAGGAAAGTTTCATTTTTATCATAAAAATATAATGAGGTCACTTCCTGGCATAGAGTATGCTATCATCAACAAAGTTAAGACCAGATACTTCTCAATATATCACAATCTTTCCATTCTTCCTCACACTGTTTTGGTCTTCACTTGGTGTATATGTGCACATACCATTCCATCTTCTTGTGTTCCTTCTTCCCCACATCACTCAACTCAAATGGACTCTTCTTTGGTCTCTACTTGGCCAGCCAAGAATGTTACTACCTCATTATATTCCCTCAATTACAATGCAGTGATTAATCCTGATAGTTATGTCTAGAGTTATCTAATCATCTGTACATAACCTCCAGGAGACTGAAGAATTTAGAGAAAAACTTGGGACTTATTCCTCTCGGCATCCCTAGAGCCTAGTAATGCTTGATAAGGGAATTAAAACTATAATTGGATGGCACGATCTACCAGGGACCCAAGGGACCACTTCTATCAGTCACTCCCAACTGAGTTATACTGTGGTAACAAACTCTGTCCAAATGCCAGTAGTTTATAAAAATTTTTCATGCACACAAATCATACCTCATGGATTATCTGTAACTTTAGGACACAAGTTGATGCAAGAGTCTCATGAGATTGCCAGTCTCATGGCAGAGGGAAAGAGATTGGTGACCATGTTGAGGCTTTTGAGACTTCTTAAAAAGTAGCAAACCTCATTTCTATTTCCATATACTGGCCAAAGGAGCTCTAGTGGCATAGTGCCTAAGGCACTTGACTGCTAACCAGAAGGCTGGCAGTTCAAACCCACCAGCCACTCCTCAGAAGGAAGGTTGGGCAATCTACTTCCGTAGTGATGCTGCCTCAGAAACCCAAAGAGGGGTCACTAAGAGTCAGGTCCTACTTGAAGGCAGATAACAATGACAACAACAACAACATACTGGCCAAAGCAAGTCATATACCCAAGCATGAAGCCAGTGGGCTGAGATGTGAAATTCTCCAAAAAAAGAGGGGCAATGAACGTCTTAAGCTTTAATACAAGCTACCACACTGCCACCATATATGCATTTCACCTTTTCCCTGCCTACCCAGGGGCATGGAAGGCTGCAGACATGTTCCCAAGGCACTTGTGTCAGCTGCCTTCCACTGGCTTCAGCTAATGGGAAAACCCTACAGAAGACAGGAGACTGTGAAGATGGGAGAAGCCAGGGTATTCCTCTGCTCCTTCTCTGTCCCAGGGAGTTTCTCCAGGGGAGGTTATCTCCTCCATGCCCTAGCTCCCACCACATAGACCTGCTGGAGTTTCTGCTTCTTCTGAGTAACCCTCAAATGCTGTGACCTTAGGGAAGTCATATACTCTGATCCAGTCTCATCTATAAAATACAGACAGAATCTGCTCACATCGTCCAGTTTTCAAAAATAAAATTAAACAATGTACATAAAAATCTGTAAAGAATATAGTATTGTACAAATAAATAGGGTACTTAAAGGTATACCAAATAAGGCAACATGTTGTAGTGAAAAAGAAAATGAAAGTAAGGATAATTCTTGCTCTGCCACAAATTTTTACCTAATCCAGGTAACATCATTTTATTTTCTCCATCTGCAAATTGAAATTAATACTGTTGATAATGTAGTGATTGCAGAGTTGCAGAAATGGGACTATCTGTGACAATTTAAATTATCAAATGTAAAAGTTATACAAATGAATTACATATATAAATGAATTATTACATACAAATGAATTCACTAGCTATAAGCAGGAAAAAAAAAACCACTTTATTTCTATCAAATTGAAACGTAGGAATCAATCTTCAAGCCAGATGATCAAATATAATTAACAATCAGGGTAGCACAGACAGATTAGACTACAAGTTTAGGTACACTGAATTAATAAGCACATACATTAAAAATCAAGAGGGCTGACAACTGTCACACTGAGGAATAGCACTGTGACTCATCATAAACACAAGGCTTCTGGGAAATGGCTGACACATCACCAGACAGTAAACTAAAGAGACAAGTTATCATTGGGTTAGAGAACTGATTTGAGCTTGAGAGGGATCACAGTGAAATGCCATTGTAACTCAACAGTTTCCCTAGAGATCTGTTCATTTCAAAAACAAGAATATATAAAAATCAGTAGTACAAATTCTCATAAAACTAGAAAAGCCCTCTAAGCCCTTCATCCTTGGAGCTTACATAAAGACTGAGTGTGACTGTTCATTTTTCTTCCCTTTATTCTTCTCTAAATTAAATAAAAAATAATTTTTATTTAGTACATTTCTGATTCTATAGCCAAAGCTTTAAAATGAAGAAAAGAAATATTTTATGAAATAGAGTTAAACACACACCAACTCCAAGGAGAATCTTTAAGAGAGACTGCTCCTTTGAAAAGGTTTAAATAGATAATATTTTAAGAACGAGAGTATGCTTCCTGGAATAGCCTTTATTACCAAAGGAAGGAATTAATATCCATTCTGCACAAGAGTGTTCATTCTTTTAAAAATGTTTTATCATCACACACACACACACATATACAAAATGATGTTCAAACTGGGGAACTCCCTGAAGCACACAGATAATGGCATTTATTTTGGCAAGAATTGTAAGGTATGGCATTTATGAACAATTTTAATAATACATCTTAAAAGAGGCAGGAAGCAGATTTTTTCATAGTTGAGATAGGGTTTCATAGCTTCCTGACATCTGGGCCTTGCACATTTCTCATCTGGAAACCAGACTGGGACAGCTATATATGACAGCTCATGGCCAGATCACATTCCCATATGAAGTAAGTCTCTGTTACTGGGTTCTTCTTTAGAGACACTGAATAGACTAGGGAGTTATTAAGAATAGAGGGGGATATAGAGAGAGCAACTCAGATTATGTATAGGACATTGCCTTATGAACTGCCTCTCTAGCAAAACCAACTATAGCAGGAAAGGATACTGTTACATGAATGGTAATAAATGAAATCCATTAGGTAGAAAAAAATGCCTCCCAAAATCCTATAATCCAGCAGAGTACAGATGAGACATATATGCTCTGTATATACAGTGTGTAACTACCACCAAGACTTACTGAGTGCCCATCTTCTCTCTCAGCACCAGAACACCAAAAGCAAAGACTTCAGGCTGGAGCTAACGCAATTTTACCTATTAGTGGCAATGGGGAGCTCCACCAGGGAAAGGTATAAAAAAGGCCCTTTTGAATTTCCAGATTAATGCCAACAGGTACATGAAAACACATGTTTAAATAAACAAGATTATTTCAATTTGGGATATTATCTATTATATAGGGTAGTTGTAGAGGATTTAATTAGATGTTGCATATAATATCCTTAGCATAAAGTACTACACATATTAAAGATGCCTCTACCTTGAGACATTTTCAAATTTGCCTGTGACTCTAGGAGTCTGGTAAACTCTTCGAGCAAGAATTCTTGCTGTTTCTTTTTATATCTCCCGTCTCTCAAAGACCGACATAGCAAGAAAGTTCTTATTTTTTAGACAAACGGCTGAAGTTGAATATCAAACTCAGGTTTCAGTGAAGTAAATTTTATAAAAGCCCAATTTATGAGATTGTGCAGGCATCTTTCTAAAACTGTCCTGCCTCACTGACATTTTAAATGGCAATAAAAGCCAAAGCAGAACCTCTCTTCAAGCATCATCCCTCATCCAGAGCCATTCTCACCTTTTTCCTTCCTTACCAAAGAGAGGCCCCACTCTCTGGGGGAAGCTGGAGCTCATTTGAGCTTGGCTGGTGGAGGGCAGCAGAGGAATGGTCCTTAGGGAAAGTGGAAGGAGGTTAAGGTAGGAAGCAAATCTCCCCTGGCTACTGCCACAGTGAAACTAAATTGTTGGACAAGTAGTGCCACCACATGACTGATCAGATAGCAGAGGTCTAGATATGGCATTCACAATCATGTGAAGGTATAATATAGGGAAGGCAGTAAAAAAGTCAAGAGTTGCCTGTGTTAGGTGCTTGCTCAACCACCCTTTGTTCATCTTCTAGCACTTTAAGGATTGGTTTATTAGAAAGGGTTTCTTTTGGGGGTGGAAGTGATGGAGAAGTATCTTTTGTCCTCAAGAAAGAAAAGTAAGTAGTGTCTGATTGCTCCAAGAAGCACAGCCTGCATGTGAGCACCACAGCTGGGGATGAATGGCTCAAGGCCCCTTCATGGGCACAACACAATGGACACTGAAGGGGTAGGTGAGGAGCAGAACACAATGGACACTCAAGGGGTAGGTGAGGAGCAGGAGCTCGCCTCCTGCACAGATCAGCCTGGACTCACGCCCAGTCCACTTTGACAGCCTTTTATTTATAAATATATACTTATGAAGGAGGCAAGGGCTGACTCCCCTTCTAGCAGCTTTCTTTGCTTCACCAAAGAAAAAAACAAACAAAGGAACAGTCTCATGAAGAGGTGAATGTCACCACCATGAACTCTGCTAATCTTGATGTGAGGCCACTCGAACATACAAGCAGAACCAAGGAGGCCTGGCACCCTGGGTTATTTGGACAGGATAGAGAGTTGATATCCAGGAACAAACTCAGACTTCAGAGTCAGGAAGACCTGCGTTTGAGTCCTGGCTACACCGTACATTGGCAGCAGGATGCTGGGTGAGAGGCTTCACATCTCTGATCTGGGCCTTCTTCATTTACAAACATGCTTATCTCACAGGATACGTGAAAGACTAAATGAGATGTCCTAAAGGTCCTAAGACAGCACACTTCACTCAGTAGGCCCTCCATAAATGGTACCTATTATATAAAGTTTGCATTAGTGTTAGAGGGCATTAAACACAGCAGCATTTTCAAGTTCTAAGCAAATGTTAAATGGGAAGCCTGTTATGATAATGAAAAGCAAACTGAATTAAGAGCTGGCTAGAACGGCAGAATGTGAGCCAGGGTAGGAACCTTAGACACTATCCAAACTACTCTTCTCTGCTTAAATGTGAAGAAACCGCTTATGTGGTGGGAGAGGAAAACGAAGAAAAGGCATCACACCTTAGTTATATTTTTGTCAATATATTTTCAAGATCTCTTTAATTTTTATAAAAAAAATCACTTGAAGGAAAACAAGAATATCTGCTGAAGAAAACTGGAAAAAGATTTTTCAGGCTATGAAATATGAAACAAGCATCACTGTTCAAAGACCACAGAAAGCTGTTTGTCTTTTATTGGTCTCACTTAGCAAAGGGCACTCAACTTCTGGACAATCTCTGCAACAGCAAACACTGTTGACCCATACTGAATGACTCCAACATTGGCAACAATTGTCCAGCTGGAAGGAAGGATGGATGGATAAGCAGAAGAATAGAGTATGGAATAAGGTATCAGTCCATTTCCTATACCTCTCCCCCAAACCCCAAAGGTAATGAGTTTGACACTGGAGTGTCAAAACACAGAGGGAAGTGAAGGAAACCAGCTTGAATTTTTTTCTGCTTCCAAAAAACACAAAACACATACTTGCCTTTCTTGAATTATCCACATATGAATCTTAATTCTGTCAACTTCCTAGTTTGTAGAAATAGTTTCAAAGGCAGTACTACTCTAAATTGTGCAATTTTCTTTTATCAGATTTGTTTGTCCCTATACCTGGTTCCTCAGGAAACCTGAGCATTATTTATGTATCTGATTTTCACCTTATCCTCGCCAAATGGCATTCAAACACAATAGTTACAAAGTGCTCAGAAGTCAATATAATGCAATGTTGTCTAACAGATTGAACTCGTCATTTTAATTGCTTATGACCAAAAATTAAACAATCTAATTTTGCTGTGATTGGTACGATGAGAAGGAGCCAGCTCTATGTTTCCACCATTCACACGAAGGGAGAAAAGGAATGGTTTTGCCAAGAGTCTGGGAAGTATTTGTAAGGTACATTTGTAAGTATATATCAACATATATAGGTGTCCCTCTTTCTGAAAGGCAGAGGACAGACTCTTCAGTAACTCTTTCTACTCATTAGTTTTCATATCAGTACATGCACTCATTACTGTACAGAACATGGATGGCACTGAATTGACTGGGGATTCACTAAGACACCTTCAAAAAGGAAATAATGTGTTTCAATACCAATATCACGGAAGAAAGTGCTGAAATAGACTTTTTTCCCCTTACTAGTATGAAGGGTTAGACAAAAGTCACTTCCAGGAATAGTAAAGGACTCTCCCTGGGCACAATCATGATACATGAAGAAGGGATATGAATTTAAAAAATGTGAGGAGATATTTATTTTTAAGGCAGCAGGAATAAAGTTCATTGCCCTTTCCAGAGGAGAGCAAGAATTATACAAGGTGGCCACCAAATCTGGAAAACAGGCAAATCTTTAATAAATTGTTTATTGATATGACATTATCATGCGTGACAAAATAGTATAATCTATATTTCTAGACTTTATGGTCACCTCATATAATGCATCTTTGGAATAGAAAAAAATAAGACTTCATTTTCCCATAATCATAAAGCTGTCATACTCAGTCTAGGCACAGCTAGTGCAACACTTCCCTCAACCCACAGGCTCCATTCCCTTCACTGAGTATTTATAATATGCTTGGATCATTTGCAGGACAGAAACAATGTCAGCATCAATATTTAGCAGCATTTTCAAAATACATTTTTTGTTGTCTTGTATAAAGAGCTAAAATACTCTCAGTCCAGTAATTTCATATGATCCTATTACTTCTATATAGGAGATAAAATCTTTCAATATTTATGTAGGTGATACTGCTCATGGTTTTGCAGATTCTCAGGAGACTGTGGGGCTTTTTTTTTTTTTTTTCCATAATAAAAGAAAGGAGCAGTGTCAACTCATGAGAGTCAGAGTAGCAGTTTAAGACCCTCTGCATAGTTTACTTCTTGGTGCATGAAGAAATCTACATAGTCTCCTAGCTCTCAGCCCAGAGAAAGGAATTTGAGAGGGACAAAAGTAATAATCACCACTATTACTTAACAGCCTAGGAAGGGAGAAAACAAATGTACAAATAACATAGTCTAATAAAAATAGGAAAAGCCAAATCCTTTCCTTCCAGGATGTGTGAAAAGGAGTTTCTATGGAGCACAGATATAGAAAAGAAGTGTCACTCCTACCAGAAAAAATGAATTGTGGACACAGTCACTCAAGGCCAGAGATGCAATCACTGAGCACATTTGGCTTCAATCCCATTGCCACAAGAAGGGCACGTAAGAAAGAACCTGAGGCAAAGCCAAGGCTACAGCCCTTGGCATTCTCAGGCCTACTGGTGCTGTGGTTCAACAGCCTTTGAGGACATAGGGAGAACCAGAGACCACCACATGTAAAAAGGCTACTACAGCAACAACATGGCTGTCAAAATTAGCAAGAGCTTAGATTATACACTGTTTGAAATCCAACCTATACTCATTTCTCATGAAGGACTCGAGACCTGTGCAGAGACATCTTCAACATACACAGGTGTCCGTCTTTTTGAAAGACAGAGAACAGCCTCTTCACTAACTCTTTCTACTCATTAGTTTTCATATCAGTTCACCATTGAAACTAGAAAAGACACTGCAAGTTGTATCAGCTAGCTTCTAATTTGGACATGGCACCAATACTTCACACACAACTGAATGAATGACCACAGTTTCCTGGTTCTTCCATTGAGCAAGCTCAGTTTGCTTCTTTGGACTCAATAGGTGTGATCTTGTTCGAGAAAAGTGTGTAAACATAGGGCCAGATCTTGTTAGTCTCCGTCCCAGAAAACTGGTGGAGCACTCCTCGGCTCCTGAAAAACAAAGTCCAACACACAAAGACAGTTTAAGTTTCCTTTTAGTATACTATCAGGACAGATGAAGATCCTGGGTACAGAGCAAACATGATCATATGGTCTAGTCACACATCACTAAGTGCCAAAACAACCTCTTTCAAAAGCGCAAACATCACTGGGAATACCTAAATAAATACACAGGTTTTGCAAATCTAGCATGCTTGCCACGGTGCCACCTTTTTTTCCTCATCAACATATCAAAGAATAACATTATAGCAATAATCCCAAAGCTTCCTCTATATATACTTTTGAAAAGCAAATCATTAACAAACTTACTATAATTCTGATTACTTACAACAATGGATCACGATACATAGGGTGTATTTACATAACATGATCAGGAACCTCTGCTCTAAAGGTTTGTTAATTTATTTGGAGACTACAAGGCCAGAGGAGTCCCTGGGTGGTGCAAACAGTCAATGCACTCAGTTGCTAACTAAAAGGTTGATGGTTTGAGTCTACCCAGAGGCACCTTGGAAGAAAAGGTGATCTACTGGTGATCTACTTCTGAAAATCATACACTGAATACCTTATGAAGCAATTCTATCCTGAAACACATGGGGCTGCCATGAGTCTTACTCACTTGACAGCAACTTTTTTTTTTTTTTTTAAGCTAGAACTTGATAATAGTGGAGGCTGCAAACTGCTGTCCTGAATGCATTTACCAGATGGGTTTTATTTGGCTTGCATGCTGTTTTTTTGCATTTGTGGCCAATATAAAAATTAGATGTTTTCTTTTTCTGTCTTTCACACAGAGAACCAGACTTTTGCTTCTCTTCAAAAGCAAGACTCATTGGCCACACTGGGCCTGTGTGTCCTGTAGTGATAACTGGCTGGAACAGCATAGAGGCTGTTCACTTGGACTGCCATTCAACTTCCCAGCTCAACACATCCCTCACCATGTCTGCCCCACTCATTTCCAATACCTGCCTGGTTCTGAAGCCATTTGAAAATTGCAATTTGTAGTTTATAGTTTCAGTGTTTCTTTGTTCAATTCCCTACAAACACACCCAGGCCAAAAGTCCCTTTGAATCTTCTCTCCAAACAGATATTATATATGGGAGTGTCAAAATATAGGCTATAATTTTAGCCACTTAAAAGGAAAATGAAAGACAGTAAGTCTAGGCCCAATGTTACAACCAAAACAGATGGAGATAATCAGGTTTAGTTGTTTATGTTAAGATAGTTTGATAAAAGCATTGGACATCATCTTTCGTATAAAATCACGGTATTTCAACTGATCTCTGAGGAGATACTGGGCTTTTAGAGTTCAGACAGTTTAAAAGGACACTAAGCTGCCTCAGCCCAATATACTTCCCACCAGGCTCAGCATGTTTCTAGTTGGCTCATTACCATGAAAATGTTGACACACACTCACTTGTATAACTCAATGACTGGCTTTGCCACATCCTTGTACTGTCTTAGCCTGGCAGCAACTGCTTCAGGTTTATCATCTTCTTGCTGGACTAATGGTTCACCAGTGATGTCATCAATCCCCTATAAATACCACAGAAACAAGTTAGTACGGCCAACAGTTGAGCCATTCCATAGGTTAAAACTTCTTGTGCAAAACCATGTACTGACCTTTGATTCCTACCACATGATGGAGTTAGACCTGGGTAAAAATGGCAATGGTAAGGGGAGTTGAAAAATAAATCCCACTCAACACAGTATGTTAACCTTATTTCATGAGAGCTGACATTACATCTTTAACTCTTCAGGTTTTTCCAAATGTATTCTAGTGCTATTGATAAATGGTACTTTTAATGAACGGTTTAATATTCAATGCTTCCCCCAACAGCAAATAACCTTCACACAATGTCACTCTGGTCCTCTAAATATTCCTAAAAACTTCATATTCACAAGCCATCTGGCTAAGACTTGAGCTTTTTTTTTTTTTAAACTGTGGTAAATATATATATATCTCAAAACATTTGCAACAATTTTTATATACACAATTGAGTGACGCTGATTACGTTCATCATATGCTACCACTGTTGTGTGCCGTCAAATCAATTCCAACTCACAGCAACCCATTTGATAGAACAGAACAGCCCCTTAGTGTTTCCTTTGCTGTGATCTTTCCAGGAGCAGATAACCAGGTCTTTCCTCCTGTGAAGCAGCTGATGGGTTCAAACTGCTGAATATTCAGTTAGCAGCTGAGTTCTTATCAATGTGTCACCAGGGCTCCTTATGCCACCATTACTACTTCCTTCTCCAAATTATTTCACCACCATTAACAGAAATTAGGGGTAAGCAATGACTTCCTCCAACTTCTGGTAACCACTAATAAGCTTCAGTCTCTATACATTTGCCTATTTCATGTAAATGAAATCAAGCAATATTTGTCCTCTTCTGGATGATTTATTTCACTTAGCTTAATGTTTTCCATGTTCATCCATGTTATAACATTCACCATAAAGCCTGAGTTCTTAAGAAGAAAAATAAAGTGTTTTGGTAGCTAAGTCTGTGTGTCAGCTTGGCTGGGCCTGGTTGAGTGGCTGGGCAGCTAGATGTAGTATTCCCCATGATGAATTAATGGCCTGCCATGTGGTTTGGTAACATCGAGACTGTGCCTTTTTACTCATCATCCTTGGGCTTGGCAGCCTCAGCTGCAAGCAGCTCTCTGAGTGAAGAAAAGCCTCTAGTTCCAGTGGGCCGGGAGCAGGAGGCAGAGCTGAAGCCTAAGGTTGAGGGGATTTCACCTAGCCCCTAGAGCCTGGCACTTTGAACTCAGACTTAAAGCCTCCAAACTGTAAAAGAACAAATTCCTGCTTGTCCAAGCCATCCCATTTGTGGTATATTCCTGTCAGAGTGGTAGTAGGTAACCAAAACAGATGTCTCAAAGAACCAACTCATTTACTTAGGAAAAACACTAATTTGAAAAGACATTTCAGTTTCACCTCTAACCAGCTTCCAAACTCCGTCACCTAGCTCCTCTGAGAGTCATCTCACCCAGGTTGTTTTACTAGATCAAACGATAACATTATATCTAAAGGTCTGTTTAAATGGTCATGACTCAATTACCCAGGATAATGAGAGACAAATATTATGAGAACTGAAAATATAATTTGGGGAAGGGGAATCAAAAGTGTATTTTAACCTCCTCAGAAACCATATCAATTTTCAAACAGAAAAAATGGACACATCAGAATTTTGCCTCCCATACCAATGGCTATTACTCACCAGGGGAGATAGTCACAAGAAATAAATCTGTCTAAAGGCAGACTAGAGCAAAACCAAAAGACTCAGGTAACTCAACTGGCTAATCAGAAACTGGCTATACATTTGAAAGGTCCTAAAATTCCATTATAGTTCAGGGCCTTGGATTCATAACTTACACTGTGATTTACTGGTGAGCCACATAATTATCATATGTGTATTCCATGGCTGTGAACCTGACTTGACAGGGCAGATGGGGATGGGTAGAAAGCAGTACATCACCTATATTCCCATCTCCTTTTTTTAAACTTACAGCCACCAGGTTCAAAAGTCATTTCCCAGTCTTTAGAGCACCAGCAAATAAAATAGAGCTTTCAGAAAGAGCAGAATGATACTGGGACAACAGTATCTCTCCTCTCCAGGGAGGCTGGCCACAGCACTAGCAGAGCTGGCCCAGACCAGTATTTTAACTGCTGTGTTTGGAAGTAACATTGGAATTGCAAGTGTTCTTTCAGAGAAACCTAAGCTTTGGAAAATAACTCAATGTGAAAGCTCCTCAAATTTTATGAGAATCTTTGAATATGCAGGTCTGGATAGAGCCAAAATGCGAAGCATTTGTGTTGGACTTCAGTGTTCCCATCTGTATTTTCAGAACATCTTTTTCCTCCCAGCCTTTCCCCTACCCCCACCATCCTAGCTTCTTGGGAGGGAAAGGAGGAAGGGATCCAATAAACGAATTCTAGAACTATATACATTTTTAAAACCAGACATCAGAAGGAGAGTACTTAAATGGGTAAGTCTTACTAGGACTATATTAAGACTATAGCACCCAGGAAGAGTTGGGAAGTTGTTCTTAGCCTCTTGAAGTAGTTTTCTGTGATAATTACTGAATCTATCTTCAAGTTTAACCTTTTCCATAAAGTTGAACCCAATTCAACACAATTGAAACCCCTTCTGTGTTTGGATGATAACAAGTAATACTATCTACCACACAGTAATTGGTTAAGAAATACCAGATTCAACTAATTCATGTCTTTATGAGAAAGAACAATAACTCTTAAAATGAATTTGTTACTTTCAAAAGTTTCTTTAAACATCTACCTTTATTTGTATTACATTCCTGATGTTCATTTTGAAACATTAAAGGACTATCTTTTTATTCGTTTAGCCCTCCCCAGTCTCTTTAATCCCCCTCATTCATTTCTGACTCCATTCCCTACTTCAGTCCCAGCTCCAACCATTTTACCAGCCCTTTATCTCTTTATCCTCATTCTTGTAAAGCTAGCGCATGTATGTGCGCGCACGTGCGCGTGCACACACACACATACACACACACAGAAGGGGATGAGGGCAAGAGGTAAAGAGGGAAAGGAGGAGGAGGGAAGAGGGAGAGAGTGTGAGAGAGAAGGAAGGGTGGTCACAGTTTCTAAAAAGTGGGATTTTTCTGCAATTTTCTTTCTCATTCAACAATATACCTTGATTATGCCCCCAGGTCAATGAGTATAGTGCTAATTCATTCTTTTTACTGACTACATAATATTTCAATATGTGGATGTTCTGTAATTTATTTAATTCTCCCCTACAGATGAACATTCATTTTATTTTTAGGTTATTATTATTTTTTTTTTTGCCACTACAAATAACACTGAAATAAGCATCACTGCACACATGACCTTCCCTGCCAGGACTTTCATTTCCACAGGCTAGACCCCAAAAGTGAGCTGAATGAAATATTTTAAAATTTTAATGTACACTGCTAGGTAGCTTTAAAGATGACTATTTATACTTTGTATTATCTAATAAAGATGAGAGTATCATTTTTTCTCAGATCCCCAAGAACAGGTATTATAATCTTTAATTTTATCCAGTCCAATGGATCCACAGTGATAGTTCTATTTTTATGTTGATTTGCATTCCCTGACTAGAAGTGAATTTGAGCATTTTAAAATGTTTGTTGGCCATGCAAATTTGCTTTTTTTTGGAACAGCCTCCTCATATCCTTCACTCATTTTTCAACTGAAATGTTCTGCCTTTTTCTTGTCAACTTGTAAAAGCATTTCACTTATTCTTACATGTACATGAGGTGGATTGAAGTCCAGATTATATACTCTTCCACTAGGAGGGTGAATCCAACGTCGGCTGAGACGATCTTTGAGCGTTTCAAATGGAATGTTCAAAGTGATCACAAGATCCAGCTCACAAATTTTGTCCAGGGCTTCAGCCTGTACTAAAGTTCTAGGAAAACCTAAATACCAAAAAAAAAAAAAAATGTATATATGAAGTTCAAAACATTTCCCAATTTCAACTAGTCCTTGAAATATTTCCAGTGGCAGAATAATCAAATCTGCACATGTATTACCCAAAAAGGAATTGTAACCAGGAATTTATATTTAACATTGAAAGAAAACATGCTATTTTATAACCTAATTTGGCATTTAGAATTGAGTAAGACTCAAATGGATTAAGGAGTTGTCACATAATAAAAGTAGAAAGTGCTAAAGTAAAAATCATTAGCAGACCTGGGCCCCATCTGGCTCAGCTCTTAACTGTCTGTGTGACTTTGGGCAAATTACATCGTACCTCCCTGAGCCTCCATTTCATCTTCTGTTAAAGAAGTAGAGGAATAAAAGTGTATTTTGTGTTGTTTTTGCTCCAAGAGCTTATGAGTATATTATTCTTGGGGTACCACAAAACGTCACATACACAGAGACTAAATCAACTACAGGAGAAGCCTTCATCCAGACCTTCAGCTGAACCTGCACCCGTAACCAAAGTAGGCAAGTTTGACCTCAAGAACTGGTGTTTTTAAAACTCATTTGGATATTGCAAAACTTACAAATTTCCCGTAGTTTCTAAATGTGGGAAGAGAAACCAGAAAATAAAAATTTGGGCTTATGGGCATGTCTTCCTTTTTTTTTTTTTTTTAAAAGAATATGCTCTTTGTGACCTGGTGACTCACACTACATCTTTTTTGTCTGTTTTTATTTTTATTTTTTCAGGGACTCACTTGCTTGAAATTTAGCTCCAGGTTTGACTGTGGTGGGACTATACAGTTTGTTTGCTCTGGTGATACCCTTACTGCATATTCCACTTAAAATTTTTTTTTTCAAATTTCAGTTAGGTAAAAGAACCATAAACCCAAAACTATTACAAGGTGAGGAGAGACAACACAGGGACGCCAGAGTAGCAGGCCAGAAGAGCAGGGAAGGGGATAAAAGCCTTGAGCCCCTGGCTCACAGGTGAGGAGAGACAACGCAGGGTCGCCAGAGTAGCAGGCCGGAAGAGCTGGAGAAAGGGGATTAAAAGCCAGGAAGTCAGACAGAGGAATAGTCAGCCAGGTAGGGGTGACACGAGAGGTCTCCAGCAGCAAGACAAACTTGTCTGTCGGTTTGTCCTACTGTGGTGACATATAGACGTGAGTTTTGGAGGCTGAGCCTCTGGTGTTTAAAACCCAGAGAGATGCACCTGGTGCACAGGTAACAGCCCAGCTTATAGACTGAGACAGACTAGGAAGAAGGAAGAGGCCGTCCACTTCTGAAAGAATTGGCCAGGGAAAACCTTATGAATAGCAAAGAAACACTGTTTGGTACATTACCACGCACCTTTAGGAATAGTCTGTTTAGGCTAAAAGGCTCTCAAAATAGGACTGGGAAAGAGTTGCAACATCTGAGTAAACCCAGCCTTACTCATATGGAAAAGAGAAAGCTTTCAAGTGCTTGCTGAAAGTGAGGATGACTTATGGCACCTACTGATGAAGGTTGAAGAATACAGTCTGCAATATGGATTATGTCTCAATATAAAGAAAACAAAAATCCTCACAAATGGACCAATGAGCAGCATCACAATAAATGGAGAGAAGATTGAGGTTGTCAAGGAATTCACATTGCTTGGTTCTACAATCGATGCCAACAGAAGCAGCAGTCAGGACATTAGACAACGTGCAGCATTGGGAAAGTCAACTGCGAAGGAAATGTTTCAAGTGCTGAGGAGCAAGGATATCTCCTTGAGGACTAAGGTGCGCCTGACACAAGCCATGATATTTCCAATCGCCTGGTACGCATGTGAAAGCTGGACAATGAATAAGGAAGACCGAAGAAGAGTTCATGCTTTTGAGTTGTGGTGCTGGCGAAGAATGCTGAAAGTACCTTGGACTGCTAAAAGAACTAACAGATCTGTCCTGGAAGAAGTGCAGCCAGAATGCTCCTTGGAAGCAAGAATGGCCAGACTTCGTCTCACCTATTTTGGTCATGTTGTAAGGAGCGACCATTCCCTGGAGAAGGATGTCATGCTTGGTAGGGTGGAGGGTCGACGAAAGAGGGGGAGGCCTTCAACGAGATGGATTGATACGGTGGCTGCAATGATGAGCTCAAGTATAGCAGGGATTGTGGGGCTGGCGCGGGATCGGGCAGTGTTTCGTTCTGCTGTGCATGAGGTCGCTATGAGTCGGAAACGACTCGACGGCACTTAACAACAACAACAACAAAAGAACCAGTTGGGTAGAGAGCTAAGAAAGGATATTAAGAAGATGCAACATTCAGAAGAGAAAGTTTTAGATCACTTCACACCGGCCTATTTCTACTCTTCCATAGGCATTCCTACTTCCGTAGTGATACTGCCTCGAAAACCCAAGGAGGGGTCGCTATGAGTCGGGGCCGACTCGATGGCAAACAACAACAACATAGTTGAAAAGTATCAAGATGATGAGTTACAAATGGGTCTTCATGGTCCTAACATATTTAATAATTTTCTAAGAACTGCTTTTCCTACTTCAGAAGTCAGTTGTTTAAACGTGAATGTGCTGCGCTCTATCCTGACATCCCTAAGTGCTATGAAAACCAAGCTGATTTCAGAGTGCTTATTGAGTTGAATGTGACAAAGTCCATCCTAAGGAGTCTCTTTGTCCTGCTTCAAGTACCTGTTGCTTACCAACCACTGCTGAGAACTCTCTCCAATGCTTCCTTCAAAGCTTCCTCATTCTTGCTTCTTTACAGCCCAGGCCCCTCTCTCCAAGTCCTTCCTTCTCTGGTTCCTCATCTCTTTCTCTCCCACAGAACAGCAGTCCTCTTTTCTTCTCCTCTCTACACAGCAGGACTCTGGACAAGGTCATTGATGAGGCTGATTTTTTTTGGGTCCTAAATGTTTCCCGAGGAGTTCTGGTGATGTAGTTGGTAAGGCATCTGGCTGCTAACCAGAAGGTTGGTGGTTCAAACTCACCAGCTGCTCTGCAGGAGAAAGATGAGGCAATCTACTTCCATAAAGATTTGTTGTTGTTATGTGCTATCGAGTCGGACCTGACTCATAGCAACCCCTCCTTGCATTTCTGAAGCAGTATCACTATGGAATGAGATTGCCCCATCTTCCTTCTGAGGAGTGGCTGGGGGGTTTCCAAGGCTATAAATCTTTATGGAGGAGCTCTGGTAGCGTAGTGTCTAAGGTATCTGACTGCTAACCAGAGCTCCTCCATAAAGATTTATAGCCTTGGAAACCCAATGGGGGTCACTATGAGTCAGAATCCACTCAATGGCATTGGGTTTGGCTTTTTAAATGTCTCCCAGTTGCAATCCAACTCACCTGTTTCCATGACTTCATCTTTGGGTTGCACAAAACATACTATTTTCCTTATCCACAACCCTTTAATTGATCCTTTTGTCTAGTCTCAAACAACATGTTGCCTGAAAGATATTGTTCTCTGTAGGCCTTACTGTCTCCTTTCTGTCCTTGAACATGCCAAGGCCTCTGCCTCAGTGCCTTTGTACCTGCAGTCCTATCTAGAATATTCTTCCTGCAGATCTTTCAATGTGTGACTCATCATTTGGGATATGAGCTTTATATGTCACTTCCTCAGAGAGGCTTCTAGATGTAGCAAACTTAAAGTAGCCCTATCCACCCCCCCAGGCCCCTATTACCTTATTATCCTTTTTATTTTCTATTATTTATTATTATTAATAATTTCTTAGTGTTTATATTTATTTTCTATTCTCACCTCAGTCTCTGAGAAAAGGAACTATGTCTTGATCACTGCTACATTCTATAGCTCCTCAAAACTAACACAGATGAACAATTTTATATATGGCCTCGGGACTATTTCCAAGGTGCATGCCCTGATGAATTTGCTTTTGTTTTCCATCTAAGGTTGCAACTTACAGCAAAAATTATCTATTCCCTACATCTTACAAAACTGGTCTTGTATCCAATGCTGGTCTCGGTCATAGTAAGTATGGAAATTGAGAAGAAGTATTTAGAAATTTTACAGCAATTTGACAGAGTAATACTAAGTCTGTTGAATCTAATATATGTGTTTTGAATCCTTTAGTTCTTTGAATTTTTTTTCATTTAGCTTTTCTAATCATTTGTTTTTATTGGATTCTACAAAAGGATTGGTCAGATGAATAGACACTTTACCAAAGAGGATATTCAGGTGGCCAGCAAATACATGAAGAAATGCTCATGATCATTAGCCATTAGAAAGATACAAATCAAAACAATGACATACGATCTCACCCCAGCACTAATGGCAAAGTTCAACAAGACAGAAAATAACAAATGCTGGCGAGGATATGGAGAGACTGGGACTCTCATGCACTGGTGGTAGGACTGTAAAATGATACAACCATTGTGGAAAGCAGTATGGTGATTCCTTAAAAAGTTGGAATTAGAAATAGCATTTGACCCAGCCATTCCATTACTAGGTATATATCCTAAAGAAGTGAGAGCCAGGACAAGAACAGATATATGCACATCCAT
>NW_006921603.1:17263021-17264007 GCF_000298275.1 Orycteropus afer afer | reverse complement strand
AATTGTATTTTTTTTAAAAAAGGATTAAGCAAAATAAAATAGGGAAATTACACAGAATTAAAGAAGGGGGAAAAAAAAAGGAATGATTACTAATGGATTGGGGAAAAAAAATAAAACTACAGTTTCATTACAGAAAGTTCGAGAAGAATTCCTCTAAACCTTCCTTAGTAATCTTGGAACTTATTTTCTAATTTCTCCAAAAAAGAGAAATTATCCAAGGTACAAGTACCTAACTTCTGATGTTGTTTACTAAAGAAAGGACACAAATTGAATTACATCTCTTCCCAAAAGGACACAAGAACAAAGAGTGCTGGACTTGGAGCACATTTCAATCATATTCATATGTCAGGGAAACACAAGATAAGTTCAAACAAAGGTGCAGAAAGGCTTACCTTCCAGGACATATCTCAGATCACGGGCTATCTATCATGTGGCTAACGACATACGCCCCCTAGGCAAAAAGAGTACTGGAACATTACAGATAAGAGTCAGAAGAAACTGTTTTTACATCTTATGATCCATCTTGCACTGGGGCTGGCTTTTACAGAGAAAAATGTAGGTATTTCAAATCTTGCAGTCCAGGTACTATCTCTTGTGTCCACAGCCACCCAGTTGTATCTTCTCCTTCCTCTCACACTGATTCTCCGGCCAAGCACTCCCTTCTCACCAAAAGAGGCAACATGTTGGTAAATTATTCTGGTAAGTATGTTTGTGGTGCTTTTCTCTGTCAGTGGGAAGATGGGCCTTTCCTTTCTATTCTTTTTTCACTTCTTTACAAGCTTTATTACTTGTCATTATTATTTTTTGTCATGTGATTTATAATTTTTTTTTTTTTAAATTGAGATTTGGGTGAAGATTTACAGAGCAAATTCACTTTCCAAACAGCAGTTCACACACACTTTGTCTCATGACACTGACCACAGTTTACCACAATGCAACAGCTCCCCTCCCACTTCCTCCCCATAGTTACCTCTTCCCTGTGTCCA
>NW_006921603.1:17210210-17255264 GCF_000298275.1 Orycteropus afer afer | reverse complement strand
GTAGAGAAGAATAATGAAGAAAAAAAATGGGAAAAATGCAAAAAGAAAGAGAAGGAACAGGGTTAACCACGAGAAAGAAGGGGGAAAAAAAACTTAAATTAAAAAAAAAAAAATTTCAACCAGGAACAGGGAAAAGATAAATTGCTGAAAACTAGGACCTGGGAGGGGAAGATTAAGAATAACAATAAAAAGGACAAAAGTATTAATAATAATAGTTGTTTTACAACAGACAAATACAAGCAAACTAATCACCAGAAAAAAAGAAAATGAAAAAAATAAAAATAAAAATAAGAGAAAAAAAAAATCGGTGAAGGACAGAGCAGGGTACCCAGGCTCCGTCTGAGCACACAGACTGTGATGGAGTTCCTGTGGGCCCAGAAGGTAGGTGGGAGTGGGAGATGGCCGCACCTCAGTTCACCAAGCAGGTGTGGGCTATAAGAGTAACAAGAGGAATGTCGTACCTTTTCAGTCTTGCAGGTCTGAAGTGTCCTTGGGGTTTTTGGAAAGCAGAACGTATTCTTAAGCTCCAGGAATCTGCAAGAACACTGTCTCTTTAAATATTCAAATTAGTCAAGCCGCTTTTAAACATTCAAAGCGGCAGCGCACTCCGGACCGGCAAAATTCCACAGTTAACCCGCCTTTCTCTTCACCTTCTCCATTTATTCCCCAGCCCACCAGAGCAGTCCTCCATGAAGTACCTGGCTAGCAGGGCTGATTTTTAGGTTAATTCTTAGGTCCTACCACCACTGTCTGTGCCGTGCCATCAGGATCGCTCAGGATCGCTGCCAGACTGCAGCTCCATCTGTCTCCTTTTTGGTATTTTCATGGAAATTCTTCTGCTAGTTGGGGTTTAGTCCACTTCTATAACCTTCCCTTCAAGGCACAGGGGTCCAAGATTATCTTCTGTGTCTGTGTTAATTGGTTTCCCTTTTCTTTGTTGAAAAGGGTCTGTGCAGTCTTTCTGCCTTGTCCACCTTCTTACCGGAACTCCCTTTCTACTCTTACAGTGTTTCTTTTTTTTCCTTTTTTTAAGTGAGCATATATTATCTGGTAAAAGCAAATTTCATTTTTAAATAAAGAATTGCTGACTAAATATTTATTGAAATCTCAACATAACTTCTCTTAGACAAGGTTATAACTCAGATTCATACCTGATATTTGGAGAAGTGAAAGGTCAAACCATATCTGCCCAATGCAAGTACACTATGGGCATCTTGGCTTGAGCCTTAGAATGTCTTGTTGTTGTTGTTGTTATTTGCCGTAGAGTCGGCCCTGACTCATAGCGACCCCTCCTTGGGTTTCCGAGGCAGTAATACTACAGAAGTAGGATTGCCCAACCTTCCTTCCGAGGAGTGGCTGGTGGGTTTGAACCGTCAGCCTTCTGGTTAACAGTCAAGTGTCTCACTGCCTGGCATATAATGGACAAACAGTTAAGTCAAACACCAGAGTAGTTGTCTTCCAGTTTTCCATTTGGTGACCATTCTTATTTAAAATTGGGACTTTTTTAAAAATTTATAAATTTTAAAAAAAGATTTATTTAGATTTTTTAAAATCTCAGTTTAATTCTGTGAAATTTTATCACCCTTGAGCTCTGTAAATGCAATAGGTAATCTACTATGGAATGGTTCAATTGCTTTAATACCAATTTATTAAGCAACTTCTCTTTTGATTACTAAGTTCAAAAACAAACTGGCTTTTAGAATTGATGCCTCATAGTATGTAGGTATATCCTGAGACCTCAAGTATGTGAATGCTCACCAGGTAGGTAACAGTAGGATGCCATCTGCGTCACTCCAGAGCATGTTTAGGACCAGTGTGGGCCCTCAAGGCTCAATTCAATCTATAGCTACAAAGATTGGGGGCTGGGGTTGGGGGGGTCTAAGGAGAATCCATATAAAACCCTGCCTCCTTTATATTTCTCACAAAATTCCCTTCTGAATATTAAAACACAGAAACAAAATCGGTTACCTCTGAATCAATTCTGACTCATGGTGAGTCCATATATGTCAGAGCAGAACTGTGTGCTCCAATAGTTGTGACCTTTTAGAAGTAAATTGCCAGGCCTATCTTCTCCGGTGGCTCTGGGTAGATCCAAACCTCCAACCTTTTGTTTAGTAGCTGAGCACTTAATCATTTGTGCCACCCAGTAACCCCTTTCTCAGAGATCTCCCCAACGAGGTCCTTCCCCCTAAGCCCATTCCTCTCCACAGCTCACTGTAGACCAGACTCAGCATGCTACTGAGAGCACCCTGCTGGCAGGCTGGTACTGTGCTAAGCACCAATCAGGTACTAATTATTCAACACTCTAGCCTAACTTCTACACTGTGCACCAGAGCGTGGGCCTAGAGGATAAGCTTCCTGAGATGGGGGTTTAAGATGTGTCTCACTCCCTTTGCTATCCCTTGGCATCATGCTTGGAACATTCTATGTTGAAATTCCAGCAAAGTAAGGGCAGTGAACCTTCCACATAAAGACACCCTCTTATTGATCTGTTGGGTTCTTCCCTTCCCTGTATAAACCAATCTTTATTAATAGCCTCAAAAATAAAAACTGGAGTTAGAAGGTTGCCTGCATCAAAACAAGCCCAAGAGTATTTCTACCCTCTGTACCCTAACCCTTTCCATATCAAGGAAAAAGTCATCTTTTAAAGCTGTAGTTTCTAAAGTGACCACATGGGGCTACAGAAAGAAAATATTGCAACTTCTATTATATTTTTTAGGAGCTCTGGAGGTGTAGTGCCTAAGGCATCTGACTGCTAACCAGAAGACTGGTGGTTCAAACCCCACCAGCCACTCCTCGGAAGGAAGATTGGGCAATCTACTTCTGTAGTGACACTGCCTCAGAAACCCAAGGAGGGGTCGCTATGAGTTACGTCCAACTTGACAGCAATGAGTTTGTTGTTATATTTTAAACTAATTTTTAAAACTTCTTACTTAGGAATGTGAATTTTATAAGGCATATATTAGTAGAGCTGGGTGTGTTCGTAATTTATACATAAATATCCATATGGTAAAATGTAACCTTGACTTGTTTACTGATAAGTATGCACAAAGAACTTTAGAGATCATGTCTTTTAAGACTTGTATTCTCAGTCACAGTCCCTGCCCTGTGCTCTAGCATCACTTGGGGCTACCTGACAAGAAAACATTCTTTAGCCTTTGGGTGGAGATGGAGAGATGAAAGAGAACTCTAGGAAAGACTGCTGCTGTTAAGTAGGTTCCCATCCTATGGTGAGTCTATACACAACAGAATGAAACACTGTTCAATTTTGGATTAGACCAGCGTGACCCATCGGGTTTTCACTGGCTGGTTTTAGGAAGCAGATCACCAAATCTTCCTTCCTAGTCTGTCTCAGTCTGGATGAGCTGCTGAAACCTATTCAATGTCACAGCAAAACTCAAGCCTCTGACAGGTGGCTGGTAGCTGCACATGGGTGCATTGGTCAGGAATCCAACAGGAGCCTGCCTCCCACAAGGAAGGTGAGATACTACAACTGAACCACCACTGTTCTCAGAAAATACTAGAGAGCTCTGAAAAAGAATATAATATTAGTTCTCCCCACAAATAAAAGCTTAAATCTTACTGGCTAACATTTCCTTGTTTGATGAGGGTGCACGCCAGACTGCTTAGCTCCCCCACAGCTGTTTCTGAATTCTGAGGCCTCTGAGGCCTTCTGTGCCAAGCGCAACTGTATACAAAATAAGCTGAACTCAGCAAGAGTAGACTTCAAAAATATGTTATATCTATTGAGTTCTCACATTCAGGTCTGCTAACAACCATAGAGAATAACTGATTCTGGTGACTTAGAGAGCCTCTGTTAGAACAGGACCTCCTATTAATTCCTTCCATACTCAAAATAGACTAAAGTTTAAATAAACATGGAAAATATGAAAGCCATTGAGTAGGTAATGAGAGCTAAAATGGAAGAGTTATGTTTTAAGATGTTACTATTGTTGTGATGTAACCATTTCAATGATTTAGAGGTAACAGATACAGAAATAAGCCATTCTACAATTTCAAGGGTCCTCTATCTGTTAGGGCACATCAAAATCACCAGGGAAGACTTAAAAGGGGGGAAAAATGATTATGGATGCTCAGCTCCCATCCCAGACCTCCTGGAGTGGAACATATAGCAATGGAATCAGGACTTGGATATGTTTAAAAAGTTCACCAGATGACTCTGATAATTACCCCTGATTAAGAACCACCAAACTTCTCAGTAACAACACTGGAAAGCCAATACTCAGTAAATACTTGTTACATGTGTTTAACTCCACTTATAAAACTCCAAACCAAACTTGCTGCTGTCGAGTCAGATCCAACTCAAAGCAACCCCTCCTTGGGTTTCTGAGGTGGTTTTCACTATGGAAGTAGATTGGCCAACCTTCCTTCAGAGGAGTGGCTGGTGGGTTTGAACCACCAGCCTTCTGGTTAGGGGTCAAATGCCTTAGGCACTACGCCACCACAGCTCTACAAACCACTTTGAAGAACAAGCCTTCTTTACCCCTGTTGACTGAAAGAGGAGAAATGGGAAGTAAGGTCCCAAACAGAGGCAGATTATTTCCAGATTCATTAAGGTCCTAACTCAAGACTTGTCATATCCACTGCCTGTTGCTATTGAGTCAATTCCAACTCACAGTGATGCTACAGGACAAAGCAGAATTGCCCCACAGGACTTCCAAAGCTTTAAATCTTTACAGAAGCGTACTGCCATATCTTCTGTGGAGCGGCTGGTGGTTCAAACTACCAATATTTCAGTTAGCAGGCAAGTGCTTAACCACTGTGCCACCATAATTCCTTAGACCTGTCACAGCCATCAACTTATGCCATTCTTGTCCAGGGAAACTCAAGTACTTGCAGTGTCTTACTATTAAAGAAATTGGTGTGGAAAGGAAGAAAGCAAACCCTATTAGTGAGAACACTGCACCAGAAATCAAAGATCTGGGTTCCTTGTAGTTGCTTTTTCAAAAATGAGCATAAATAAGAAGCCTTCAGCCAGACCACTCAGGACTCAGTATAGCATGCTAGATATAAGCATAAGTTTTAGAATGAAAAACATTCAAATTTTAATCCCAGCTCTACGCAGTCATAGCTGTGAGAACCTCAACAGTTTCCTAACTTCTCTGATCCTTAGTGTCTGCACATGTAAAACAGAGGTAATGTCTACTGCATAAGACCACTTTGAGGATGAAAAGAGACAATCCCTATAAATATTTAAGATGCAAAGTGTTAGGTGTATAGTGAGGGCTGAATTAATGGTAGCTATTGCTCTTCGTAGTGCTTTGCTAGGAGCTGAGCTGGTTTCCCAATTCAGTCAAAAGGCATCAGGAAAGGAAGACTCTTATCCACCCACTCTCCCATATTTAATTCCTTTCTTGAGATTTCCTAAGAGTTTTGGGAGTCGCTGGGTTTCTGTGCTCTGTGCCACAACTACAGCTTAGCATTTCTAGTTGTTAGTCGCCAGACTCCACACTCTGGTCCCCACTCACAAGGGAGCACAACTGGACACAGCACACTTGCTGCTTCCACAAGCTTCCCACTCTAGAGCTTTCAGTTTAACCCTTTCATCACCTGCTCCAGTTTTTAACTGTAAAACACCTTAAATCTACTTTACTGACTCATGATAATGCCTTATCATGGTGAGCTTAGTTTGGGTTATAAAAACTGAAAAACCAAACCTACTGTCATCAAGTCCATTTTGACTCTAGTGACCATATAGGACACAGCAGAAATCCCCACAGGATTCCAAAGGCTATATAACTCTTTACAGCTGCAGACTGCCACATTTTCCTCCCACAGAGTGGCTGGGGGTTGAATCGCTGCTCAGTTAGCAGCCAAGCACCTTTAACCACTATGTCACCAGGGTTCCTATAATCTGGGTTACAGGTTGGGAAATACAGCACATACTCTCAGTCTTAAACTGCTGATAGTACAAATGTACCTTGAGGCAGCAGTGTGACACAACTTCCAAAGAATTAATCTACATTCAGGCTGTGTTAACTATAATACAGAATCCATTTAAAGAAAGGGAAAAGATTTGCTTTAACACCAATGAGAATTCCTTTTATAGAAGCATTCACATGTACAAGGCAGCTTTGAGAGAAGGTGGATTCAATAACTTCCAAATCTATGATTCAGTAATAATTCAGCAAACTCAGCCATTATGTTTCATATATATTGTAAGTCTACTGTTTATAACCACCACTCGTCTGTCAGTCTGTCACAATGTGGTGGCTCACATGTTGCTGTGAATGATAGAAGTCATGCTACCAGTATTTCAAATAGCAGCAGGGCCACCCATGGCAGACAAGTGTCAGCAGCGCTTTCAGGCTAAGACAGACTGGGAAGAAGGATGGGGCCATCCACTTCTGAAAAAGTGGCCACTGAAAACCTTATGAACAGCAGTGAAACAGTGTCTGCCATATTACTGGAAAACATTACGAATAGCAGTGAAAAACTGTGATATAGTGCCAGAAGATGAGCCCCTCAGACAGGAAGACTCTCAAAATATGACTGAGGGGGAGTTACCTCCTCAAAGTAGAGTCCACCTTAATGATGTAGATAGAGTAAAGCTTTTGGGATCTAAGCTATGAAATACGAATGTAGGAAAATTGGAAGTTGTCAAAAATGAAACGTAATGCGTAAAGATCAATATCTTAGTCATTGGTGAGCTGCAATGGACTGGTATTGATCATTTTGAATAGACAATCATATGGTCTACTAGGCTGGGAATGGCAAACTGTAGAGGCATTGCATCACATTCGTTGTCAAAAAGAATTTTCAAGATCTATTCTGACGTGCAATGCTGTCAATGATAATATCCATATGCTTACAAGGAAGATCAGTTAACACTACTATTGTTCAAATTAATGCAGTAACCACTAAAGCCAAAGATGAAGAAGTTAAAGATTTTTACCAACTTCTGCAGCCTGACACTGAACAAACATGCAATCAAGATGTATTGATAATTACTGGTGATCAGAAGGTGAAAGATGGCAACAAAGAAGTAGCATCAGTAGTTGGAAAATATGAAATGAAATGATATGAAGTGAAAGAAATGACTCCAGAGAGCATACGATAGAATTTTACCAGACCAACAACTTATTCAGTGCAAATTTATGCAGACCTCGCCAGATGGAACACACAAGAATCAAGCTGACTACATCTGTGGGAAGAGGCGATGGAGAGGCCCAATATCATCAGTCAAAATGAGGCCAGCAGCTGACTATGGAACACACCATTAATTGCTCATATGCAAGTTCAAGTTGAAGCTGAAGAAAATTCTAAGAAGTCCATGAGCACCAAAATATGACCTTGAGTATATTCCACCTGGATTTAGAGACCAGCTGAAGAAAAGATTTGCTGCATTTAGCACCAATGACCAAAGACCAAATGAGTTGTGGGATGACATCAAGGACATTATACATGAAGAAAGCAGAGAGTCATTGAAAAGACAGGAAAGGAAGAAAAGACCAAAATGAATGTCAGAAGAGACTGTGAAACTGTGAACAGAGAGTAGCTAAAGCAAATGGAAAAAATGATGAAATAAAAGAGCTGAACAGAAGATTTCAAAGAGTGGCTTGAGAAGACAAAGTAAAGTAATATAATGAAGTGTGCAAAGACTGAGAGTTGGAAAATCAAAAGGGAAAAGCAATTCAACATTTATCAAGCTGAAAGAAATGAAGAAAAATCTGAAGTCTCAAGTTGAAATATTTAAGAATTCTATGGGCAAAATATCGGGTCCGACTTGACGGCACATAACATGGGCAAAATACTGAACAATGAAGGAAGCATTAGAAGACGAAGGAAGGAATGCACAGAGCCAGTGTACCAAAAAGAACTGGTTGATGTTCAACCATTTCTGGAGGTAGCATATGAACAAGACAGTGGTACTGAAGGAAGACATCCAAGTTGCACTGAAAGACTAGGTAAAAAACAAGGCTCGAGCAACTGATGTGATATACATGGGGATGTTTCAACAAATGGATGCAGCATAGGAGGCATTACTCATTTATGCCAAGGAATTTGGAAGACAGGTACCTGGCCAACTGACAGGAAGACAATATTTGTGTCCTTTCCATAGAAAGGTCATCCAAGAGAATGTGGAAATTACCAAAAAAGTATTAGTATCACCCACAAGTAAAATGATGCTAAAGATATTCCAAAAATTGTTGCAGCAGATATATTGACAGGGAACTTCCAGAAATGCAAGCTGTATTCAGAAGAGAGTGTAGAATGAGGGATATCACTGCTGATGTCAGATGGATCTTGGCTGAAAGCAAAGAATACCAGGAAGATGTTACCTGTTTCATGTTTCATTGAAATGCAAAGTCATTCAACTATGGATTATAACAAATTATGGATAACACTGTGAAGAATGGAAAATTCCAGAGTGCTTAACTGTGCTCATGTGGAACCTGCACATAGTCTAAGAGGCAGTTGTTTGAACAGAACAAGGGGATAGTGCATAGTTTAAAACCAGGAAAGGTATGCATCAGGGTTGCATCCTTTTATCATATTATTTAATCTGTATTCTGAGCAAATCATCTGAGAAATTGTAACGTATGAAGAAGGCAGCATCAGGATTAAAGGAAAACTCATTAACAACCTGAGGTATGCAGATGATATAACCTTGCTTGCTGAAAGTGAAGATGACCTGAAGCATGTACTGAAGATCAAAGACTATGGTCTTCAGTGGATTACACCTCAACAGAAAGAAACAAAAATTGTCACAACTGGACAAATAAAAGCAACATCTAGATAAATGGATAAAAGATTAAAGTTGTCACGGATTTCATTCTATTCGGATCCACAGTCAACACCCATGGAAGCAGTAGTCAAGAATTCAAACATCATATTGCACTGGGAAAATGTGCTGCAAAAGACTTCTTTAAAGTGTTTAAAAGCAAAGATATCACTTTGAAGACTAAGGTACCCTTGACATAAGCTATGCTATTTTCAATTGCCCCATATGTATATGAAAACTGGACAACGAATTAGAAAGGCCACAAAAGAATTCATGCATTTAAATTGTGGTGCTGGTGAAGATTACTGAAAATACCATGGACTGCCAGAATTATGAACAAATCTGTCCTGGAAAAAGTACAGCTGCAGTGCTCCATAGAAGCGAGAATGGCCAGATTTCATCTCGCCTACTTTGGTCTCGGAGAGGATATAAAGCTTGGTAAAGTAGAGGGTCAGCAAAAAGAGGCAAGATGCTCAACATGATGGACTGACATGGTGGCTGCAATGAAAGGCTCAGGCATAGCAAGAATTGCGAGGATGGCGTAGGACCTGGCAGCGTTTCATTCTGTTGTACATATGGTTGCTATGAGTCAGAGCCAACTCAGAGCCTAACAGCAACAATGCTTATAAGAAGACATTGCTGGTAGAGTGGTAGAATTCTCTCCTTCCATGTGGAAGACCGGGTTCCATACTAGGACAACGCATCTAACATACAGCCACTTCTTATCTGTCATTGGAGCCCTATATGTTGCTATGATGCTGAAGAGATTTCAACTGAGTTTCCAGACTGATATGAATGAGAAAAAAGCCTAGTGATCTACTTCTGAAAATCAGCCAATGAAAAACTATGGATCATAATGGTCCAATCCTGTTATGTACGTGGTCACCGTGAGTCGGGGCCAACTTGACATCATCTAACAACCAATTTACAAAGTATTCATATAAATTTACTTATCTTTTATTGTTTACATCAACCCAATAAGTTGGGAAGAGCAGGAATTTTCAGCTTAGTAGAAAAAGTTTGGACTCAGTGAGCATCAACAGAAGACATCAAGTCTCTGAGCAGTTGGGACTTAATATCAGGTCTCTGAGCTTCTTCTCAAGGGATCTTGCAATTCTAATCTGCTGCTGTTCCAGGAGCATAAAAAGTAATTGAAGAATTCCACCTGTCTTCTACCAAAAGGGCAGACCATGATGTCAGCATCCTCATGCTCATCGTTACAGTTATTATTTGTTGAGCATCTCTGATGTGTCAGATAGATTATATGCAGAGGTGAAGCCAGCCTTTTACACTGACCTACAAAAAACCCTATACCTTCTGGGCCCTCATATGTCCCTCATCTCATGTATCTGTCCACCGCTCAGTGCCAGCCACACCAACATCCTTGCTATTCTCAAACAAGCAGCATGCTTCCACCTTAGGACATTTACAGCTCATATTCCCTCTGCTTGGAGTGCTCTTAGCTCCTGCAAGTCTGGCTTAACATGCACCTTGTCTGTGAAGACTTCTCTAATCTCATTAAATTGTATCTCCAACCCTATTCCCAACACCACTATTCACCTTCCAGCTCTGATGGAGTAGTGCCTAAGGCATTTGACTGCTAACCAGAGGGCTGGGAGTTCAAACCCACCAGCCACTCCTTGGAATAAAGATTGGGTGATCTACTTCCATAGTGATACGTTTCAGAAATCCAAGAAGGGGTTGCTATGAGCCGGATCCAACTCCACAGCAGTGCGTTTTATTTTTCTTCATAGTATTCATCATTGTTTTTCATATGATATATGACTTATTTCTTGAGTGCGTCTAATTCTACTAGAATGTAAGCTTCACAAGTGCTTTTCAAAATCTTAGTTACTGTTATATCCTTAGTGCCTAGAATAGTGCCTGACATATGTTGTGTTGTTGTTAGGTGCCACCGAGTCAGCTCCAATTCATAGCAACCCTATGTACAACAGAACGGAACACTGCCTGGTCTTGTGCCATCCTCACAATCCCTGCTGTACTTGAGCCCATCATTGCAGCACCTGTGTCAGTCCATCTCGTTAAGGGTCTTTCACTTTTTCACTGACCCTCCACTTTACCAAGCATGATATCCTTCTCCAGGAAATGGTCCCTTCTGACCACATGACAAAGTATGTGAGATGAAGCCTGGCCATTCTTGCTTCTAAGAAGCATTCAGTATGCACTTCTTCCAGGACAGATTTGTTCATTCTTCTTGCAGTTGATGGTATTTTCACTATTCTTTGCCAACACCACAACTCAAAAGTATCAACTCTTCTTTCATCTTCCTTATTTCGTAGTGATACTGCCTCAGAAACCCAAGAAGGGGTTGCTGTGAGTCGGATCCGACTCAACAGTAGTGAGTTTGGTTTTTTGGCTTATTCATTGCCCAGCTTTCACATGCACATGAGGTAACTGAAAATACCATGGCTTGTGGTTAGGCGCACCTTAGCCTTGAAAGTGACATCTTTGCTCTTCAACACTATAAAGAGGTCTTTTGCAGTAAATTTTCCCAGTGCAATACAATGTCTGGTTTCTTGACTGCTGCTTCCATGGGTTTTAGTTGTGGATCCAAGTAATATGAAATCTTTGATATCTTCAATCTTTTTTCTCCAGTTATCATGATGCTGCTTATTGGTCTGTGAGGATTTCAGTTTTCTTTATTGTTGAAGTGTAATCCATACTGCAGTCTGTAATCTTTAGTCTTCATGAGTAAGTGCTTCAAGTTATCTTCACTTTCAGCACACAAGGTCGTGTAGTGTGCATATCACAAGTAGTTAATGAATCTTCCTTGCATCCTGATGCTACATTCATCTTCATATTGTCCAGCTTCTTGGATTAATTGCTCAGCATACAGAATGAATAGTATGGTGAAAGGATACAACCCTGACACACACACACCCTGATTTTAAACCATGTAGTATCCCCTTGTTCTGTTCGAAAGACAACCTCTTGGTCTATGCACAGATTCCTCATGAAAACAATTAAGTGTTTTGAAATTCCCATTCTTTGTAATGTTATCCATAATTGTTATGATCCACATAGTCAATGCCTTTGCACAGTCAATAAAACACAAGTAAACAATCTTTCTGGTGTTCTTTGCTTTCAGCCAAGATCCATCTGACATCAGCAATGATATCCCTCATTCCACGTCTGGCACAATAGAATGAAACACTGCTGAGTCTTATGCCATCCTTACAATCCTTGCTGTGTTTGAGTTCACGGTTGCAGCCACTATGTCAAGGCGTCTCACTGAGACTCTTCCTGTTTTTCGCAGACCATCTAACTTTACCAAGCATGATGTTCTTCTCCAGGGGCTAGTCCCTTCTGGTAATATGTCCCAAGTATGTGAGACGAACTCTCACTATCTTGCTTCCAAGGAGCATTATGACTGTATTTCATCTAAGACAGATCTATTTGTTCTTCATGTACTTTCAATATTCTTTGCCAATACCATTATTCAAAGTTATCAATTCTTCTTTGGTCCTTGTTTTTCACTGTCCAGCTTTCGCATATATATGTGAGGTAGTTGTAAATACCATAACTTGAGTCAGGCACACCTTGGTCCTCAAGGTGACATCATTGCCTTTTAACACTTTAAAAGAGATCTTTGCAGCAGATTTGCCCAATGCAGTATGTCTTCGGTTTCCTGACAGCTGCTTCCATGGGTGTTGACTGTGGATCCAAATGAAATGAAATCCATAACAATTTCAGTCTTTTCTTCACTTATCTTGATGTTTTGTTCCAGTTGTGAGGACTTTTGTTTTATGTTGAGGTGTAAATTCATACAGAAGTCTTTGATCTTTATCAAGTAATTGCATCAAATCCTCTTAGCTTTTAACAAGCAAGGCTGTGTTATCTGCATGTTGCAGTCTTCTAATCTCAATGCTGCATTCTTCTCCATCTAGTCCAGCTGCTCAGATCTGCTCAGCATACAGACTGAGTAAGCATGGTGAAAGGATACAAGCCTGATGCACACCTTTCCTGATTTTAAACCACAGCATATCCCCTTGTTCTTTTCAAATAACTGCCTCTTGGTCTATGCCTGTAAGTTCTGCATTAGCATATTTAAGTGTTCTGGAATTTCCATTCTTTGCAATACTATCCACAATTTTTTATAATCTATATAATCCAATGCCTATGCATAGTCAATAGAACATCTGAGCAAGTATTCCTCTTTAAACATGTCCTGGTAGCCTCTACTAAAACTGTAAGTTTCTTGAAGGTTGATCAATGTTGTTGTGGTCAAGTCACTCCCGTCAAGTCAATTCTGACTCATAGCCACCCCTGCTTGGGTTTCTGAGGCAGTATCTCTACAGAAGTAGATTGCCCAATCTTCCTTCCATGGAGTGGCTGGTGGGTGTGAATCGCCAGCCTTCTGGTTAGCAGTCAAAGGCCTTAGAACCCACTACCCTAAAGTCGACTCAGACTCAAAGTAGTGACACCATAGAACAAAGCAGAATTGCCCCATAGGGTTTCCAAGGTTGTAATTCTTTATGGAAGCAGACAGCCTCCTCTCTTTCTCCCACAGAGCAGCTGATGGGTTCAATCCACTGACCTTTTGATTAGCAGTTGAATCCCTTACCTACTGTGCCACCAGAGCTTCTGTTGTTAGGTGTTTTTATTCCTGAAGTGCCCGGGATACTGTCAGAGTCTCTATCGGCACTCATTACAGACCAAGTGGACTAAATACACACTAAAATTTTGTAAACAGGTGGCAGCATTAATAACTTTTTCATTTAGAGAGAATTATGACAAAGTTGTGGTATGCTTTTATTTCTACTAAAAGTAACCTCAAAGACATGTTTTATGCATGAAAACTAGCAGTATTTCAGCTTCCTTAATTAGATAGCCTATTCCAAGTCAATATAGTCTATAAATTGTTAAAGATGCCAGAAAACTCAATACACACAAAAAACCCACTGCCATCTTGTCAATTCTGACTCATAGAGACCTTATAGGACAGAGGAGAGCTGTACCATAGGGTTTCTAAGGCTGTAAATCTTTACAGAAGCAGCCAGCCTCATCTTTCACCTACAAAGTGGCTGGTGGATTTAAACTGCTGATCTTTTTAGTTTGCAGTCTAATCACCACTATACCTCCAGAGCTCCTTAGAAAACCCAATAGTTAAAGTAAAATAAAGATCATAATTAAGTACAGAAAACTTGCATTCCTCTCTTTAGTTACAGATACAAGACCCTTCCATTGCATGGTTCCTTATCAGGAGTATGGAATACCTATCCTCATGATTCCAAAGTAGCTTTATCACTTATAATTTACCAAAGCCTATCCCTACCTCTAGTCCCCTAAGCAGATCTAGAAAAGGTGTACTGCTCCCATTCATTCAAAAAGCCAATCCAGATTAAAAGCTGAAGTTTTATGTAGTTAAATTTCTCCCACAATCTATTGTGCTATATTACTAATTATGGTACCTACAGATTCTGCTTTGTTGTTGATATTATTAGCTGCCACTGAGTCCACTCTGATTCATGGTGACCTTATGTGCAACAGAAAGAAACCCTCCCCAGTTCTGCTTCATCCTCACAATCACTGAGAAGTCCATTGCTGTGGCTATCACACCAATCCATCTCACCAAGGGT
Organism: Orycteropus afer afer; assembly: GCF_000298275.1. Taxonomy (NCBI): domain Eukaryota; kingdom Metazoa; phylum Chordata; class Mammalia; order Tubulidentata; family Orycteropodidae; genus Orycteropus; species Orycteropus afer. Next base: position 17,240,918 of record NW_006921603.1, on the reverse strand, counting down.
CTCCCACACCCTCACTGACCTTTTACCTTTTACCAAGTATGATATCCTCCTCTAGTGAGTGATCCTTCCTGGGGACATGTCCAAAGCAAGTACAATGGGCAATGTTATAGTGTGATCCAGAAGATTTTCATTAGCACTTTTCATAATTAGATCACCAGGCCTTTCTTTCTCATCTTAGTCTGGAAGCTCCACTGAAACCTGTTCTCCCTTGGGCTACCTTGCTGGTATTTTTAATATTGATGGCATAGCTTATAACATCATAGCAACACGCAACTCACTGCAACAAACTGACAGATGGGTGGTGTCTTTTTTTTACACTCCAAGAAAGACCCACCAGGTATGGCAAGATGTTGTTAAATTCTTGACTGTTGTTGTATTGCCAGCAGTGCTGGCCACTGGGCCTTGGCATCTGCTCCCCCAGCCATGCCAGAGCCCAAGGGAGGGTAGCTGAAGTGCCAGGTCCCACAGCAACAAGCTGAGGAAGTAGGGGGGAATAGGGAACTAGAACACTGCTATTTTTCTAGTTTGGAGTGCATTCACTCCAGAGACAGGGCAGGGAGCCAGAGTCCACCACCACATTCCAAGGCAGAAAACAAGCCCTCAACCTGATGGAAATAAAAAGGCAGTATTGAAGGGCAACATCCAACATCTGCCTTAGATCGGCAGTTTGTGAAAAGGCCATGAAACATCAGGCCCCATTCCTACCTCCAACAAGATCTGGAGCCAACATGGTTACTTTTAACTATTCAGCTCTTCCCAGTTGTTGGGACAGCAAGAACCAAGTTATAAATGCAAGCTTTTGTTCATTAGAATTAATCACTGAATGACAATCTCAAGATGAAAGCAAGCAGTTATTCTTTCAGTCTTTCCTCACCCTGAGGAGTTCAAAGCATTCCCAAAAGTAGCTAGAAGCCTCAGTAGTGAGTTCAAATTAATCACCATCAGAATTTGTTTTATGAAGGCCTTTTCTTATTCATATTTTATAATGATTTTGTTTATATAATGTTTGTACATATAAATAAAGCCTCCATATTCCATTCCATTTCATTATCAGATGATGAAAAGAATAAGCAGCAGCTATGTTCCAGATTCTGGCAAACAGAGGTTTTAGATATCATATATCATATGATACATCACTTTGGGAGTTCCACATTTCCCATTGTTCTGAGAGCTCTGGGACCCACTTCCTGTTCGTTGAAGCTTCCTGGATACTTGTAACTACTTTAGTACATAGCCTAAAGTTTGAGAGGTTGGTATAAGTGTTCCTGCCCTCAAGAAGGTTCTTGTCTTAAGAAAATGACTTTAAATTTTAGATATGCTATAATTACTACTGGGAAGCCAGGGATTGATGGCCAGATACAGGTAAGGGGAGAGAGAGAGCCCCCAGGCGGGAAGCGGGAAGCCAGGGCCATCAGCTGGATACAGGTAAGTGGGAAGGCAAGGAAGTGAGCAGAGGGGTTTGGAACAGCCAAGGGAGACGACCTTGTCTGTCAGTTTGCTGTACTGTGGTGGCTTGTATGTTGCTGTGAGGCTGGAGGCTGGGCCACCAGTGTTTCAAACGCCAGCAGGGTTCCCCATGGTGGATGGGTTTCAGCCAAGCTTCCAGACTGAGACAAACTCAAAGGAAGAGGCCATCCACTTCTCAAAGAATTGGCCAGGGAAAACCTTGTGAATACCAGCGAAATGCTGTCTGATATATTACTAGACAACTTTATGAATAGCCCTGAAACACTGTCTGATACAGTGCCAGAAGATGAGCCCACCAGGTCAGAAGGCACTCAAAATACAACTGGGAAAGAGCTGCCTCATCATAGTAGAACCAAACTTAATGATATGGATAAAGTAGAGCTTTCGGGACCTCCATTTGCTGATGTGGCATGATGCAAAATGAGAAGAAACCGCTGCAAACATCCATTAATAATCAGAACATGGAGTGTACAAAGTATGAATCTAGGAAAACTGGAAATTGTCAAAATGAAATGGAACACATAAAGATTGATATCCTAGGCACTAGTGAGCTGAAATGGACTGGTTGTGGCCATTTTGAATCAGACAACCATATGAAATACTATGCTGGGAATGACAAGTTGAAAAGGAATGGTGTGGCATTCATCATCACAAAGAATGTATCAAGATCTATCCTGAAGTATAATGCTGTCAGTGATAGGATAAGATACATATGCCTACAAGGAAGGCCAGTTAATACTACTATTATCCAAATTTATGCACCAACCACCAAAGCCAAAGATGAGGAAACTGAAGATTTTTACCAATTTCTGCAGTCTGAAATTGACCGAACATGCGATCAAGATGTGCTGATTATCACTGGTGATTGCAATGCAAAAACTGGAAATAAAGAAGAATCACCAGTAGTTGGAAAATTTGGCTGTGGTGACAAAAATAATGCTAGAGATTACATGATAGAATTTTGCAAGACCAATAACTTAGTCATTGCAAATACATTATTTTCAACACCACAAATGGCAGCTATACATGTGGACTTTACCAGATGGAGTACACAGGAATCAGATTAACCAAATCTGTGGCAAGAGGTGATGGAAAAGCTCAATATCATCAGCCAAAACAAGGCCAGGAGCTGACTGTGGAACAGACCATCAAATGCTCATATGCAAGTTCAAGTTCAAGCTGAAGACAATTAAAATAAGTCCACAAGAGCCAAAATATGACCTTGATTATAACCCTCCTGAATTTAGAGACTATCTAAAGAATATATTTGAGGCACTGAACTCCAATGACTGAAAACCAGAGGAACTGTGGGATGATATCCAAAACATCATACATGCAGAAAGCAAAAGGTCATTAAAAAGACAAGAAAGGAAGAAAAGACCAAAATGGATATCAGAAAAGATTCTGAAACTTGCCCTTGTGAGAAAAGTAGCTAAAACAAATGGAAGATAAGACAAGATAAAAGAGCTGAACAGAAGATTTCAAAGAGCAGCCTGAGAAAACAAAGTCAATTATTATAATGAAATAAGCAAAGATCTGGAGTTAGAAAACCAAAAGAGAAGAAAATGCTTGGCATTTCTCAAGGTGAAAGAACTGAAGAAAAATAATTAAGCCTCGTGTTGCAGTATTGAAAGATTTTGTCAAAATACTGAATGATGCAGGAAATATCAAAAGAAGATGGAAGGAATACACAAGAGTCACTGTACCAAGAGGAACTGGTCAATGTTCATCCATTTCAGGAGGTGGTATATGATCAAGAAACAATGGTACTGAAGGAAGTAGTTGAGGCTGTACTGAAGAAAGTAGCAAAAAACAAGGCTCCAGGAACTGATGGAATATCCATTAAGATGTTTCAACAAACAGATGCCAAGCTGGAGGCACTCACTTGGCTATGCCAAGAGATTTGGAAGACAGCTACCTGGCCAACTGACTGGAAGAGATCCATATTTGTACCCACTCCAAGGAAAGGTGATCCCACAGATTGTGAAAGTTATTGAACAATAGCATTAATATTGCACACAAGAAAATCTTACTGAAGATAATTAAAAAATGGTTGCAACAGTGTATCGACAGAGAACTTCCAGAAATGCAAGTTGTATTCAGAAGAAGACTTAGAACAAGGGATATCATTCCTGATGTCAGATGGATCTTGGCTGAAAGAAAAGAACACCAGAAAGATGTTTACTTGTGTTTTATTGACTCTGCAAAAGCATTTGATTGTGTGGATCGTAACAAATTATGGATAACACTGAGAAGAATGGGAACTCCAGACAACTTAACTGTACTCATGAGGAACCTATACATAGACCAGGAGGCTCTTGTTTGAACAGAACAAGGGGATACAGCATGGTTTAAAATCAAGAAGGGAGTGGGTCAGGGTTGCATCCCTTCACCACACTTATTCAGTCTGTATGCTGAGCAAATAATCCGAGAAAGTGGACTATTTGAAGAAGAATGTGGCATCAGGATTGGAGGAAGACTCATTAACAACCTGTGATACACTGATGACACAACTTTGCTTGCTAAAAGTGAGGATGATTTTGAAGCCCTTACTGATGAAGACTGAAGACTATAATCTGCAGTATGGATTACACTTCAACATAAAGAAAAAAAAAATCCTCACAACTGGACCAACAAGTAGCATCATGATAAATGGAGAAAAGACTGCAGTAGTCAAAGACTTCATATAACTTGGTTCTACAATCAACACCAATGGAAGCAGTAGTTAAGATATCAGACAAACTCTGGGCAAATCTGCTGGAAGAGACCTCTTTCAAGTGCTGAAGAGCAAAGATGTCTCCTTGAAGACTAAGGTGCACTCAACCCAAGCCATGGTATTTTCAACTGCCCCTTATGCATGTGAGAGCTAGACAATGAATAAGGAAGACCAAAGAAGAGTTAATGCTTTTGACTTGTGTGTTGACAAAAAATGCTGAAAATACCACAGACTGCTAAAAGAACTAACAAATCTGTCCTGGAAAAAGTGCCGCCAGCATGCTTTTTGGAAGCGAGAATGGCCAGACTTTGTCTCACCTACTTTGGTCATGTTGTAAGAAGGGACCATTCCTTGGAGAAGGATATCATGCTTGGCAAAGTGGACGGTCAACAAAAAAGGGGAAGGCCCTCAATAAGATGCATTGACACAGTGGCTATAACGATGGGCTCATGTATAACAAGTATCCTGGAGCTGGCACAGGACCAGGGAGTGTTTTGTTCTGCTATACATAGGGTCGCTATGAGTCGGAGATGACTCAGTGGTACCTAGCAACAACAACATAATTACTACTTGGTCTTTCACTGATAAAGAAAAGATTTGGTTTTAAACCACAAAGTTCACCTCTGCAAAGTAACTTTGTTGTTGTTGTTGTTGTTATGTGCTGTCGAGTCGGCCCCGACTCATAGCGACCCCTCCTTGGGTTTCCGAGGCAGTATCACTACGGAAGTAGGAATGCCCAACCTTCCTTCCGAGGAGTGGCTGGTGGGTTTGAACCGCCAGCCTTCTGGTTAGCAGTCAAGTGCTTTAGCCACTATGCTACCAGAGCTCCCGCAAAGTAACTTTAGAGAAACAAAAGAATTCCATAAGTAGAAATTCTTGAGAAAATTTCCAAATGGTGTTGAGATTTCTGGGCATCAACAGGATTTTTTTTTTTTTTCTTTTCAAAAGGCATAGGTGTAGTTACTAGCTTATTGCCCGTGTTCTTAAACAAGTTATACTAAAGTTGTGGAGCTCTTTTTCCTGTAAGGGAAGATACATACTGCACTGAGGAAGGAGTTGTCATCTGCATATCCTTGCTTAAAGGCGCTTTTGTTTAAGAATACTGATTGCTCTTTGAACATAAATCTTCATAAACAAATTGGGGAGAAATGATCCCACTATAGCTCAATTATAAAAAAGGGAATTTGTAAATGATTTCACCATAGGCCTGTATTTCTGCCCTAAAGAAAATAACACAGGCCAAGGATTCCCTACCTAGGCTGAGCTATAGGCTGCAAATGAAACCTCTGTACCATCAGATATACAGTTATAAACAAAACAGACATAATCTTTACTGTGGGGTCTATAGTATGAGTGGGAGTTAGGAGGAGGAGTGAACAATCAAATGTGCTGGTAAATAAGTAATGTCATTGATTATAAGGTAAGAAAAAGGAATGACATGAGTACACAGCGTGGTAAGGGAAAGAGCCTCTAAGGAGGGGCTATTTGAGTAGAACTCTAGATTACATGGAGACCTCTAGACAGAGCAGAGCAGGTAGACGGAACAGTAAGGCAAAGGCCCCATGAGTGTGCACAGACATGTAAATGCATGGCACACACAGGTAAATACATTATGAAGTAGGGAACTATAAACTAAGTTTTGCTCTCCCCTGCTAGCAAGACGAGAGGTCTGTCTGCACGTGCCTGAAGACAGAAGGAAACACAGAAGCAAGAAACACTTAAAAAAATACGATAAAGGGAAAGAATATCCAATGTAATATGCAATATAACTGGCATTCTTGAAATAGAAAAACTGAACAAATGGACAAGAAAAGATGTAATGCAGTAAAACGTCCCTGAAATAAAAGAACTGAATTATAGGTCAAAAGCATACACAACATAGGGGGAAAATAATTTTAAAAATCAACATTGAAATAGTTTATTTACTTTAACTATGAAGAAAGAATTCTTCATCCAATATAGGGGGGAAAAAAAATCTTCAAAAGGAGGAAAAATCAGACTGGCCTTAAACTCCTACTTCATAGTAATCCAGGCCAGAAAAAAGGATAGAAAAATTGCTGTGAAATTGTGAAGGACAAAAGGGCTACTCAAGAACATCACAGTTAGCTAAACATTGGACAATAGGACGCATTCTCAAACAAGAAAACTCAGAAATATAGTACCTCCTTAGTTCTCTGGAAAGAAAGGGGGGAGGTGAGGGAAGGAAGGGAGAAGAGAGGAGGAAAGAAAGGAGGAATGAAGGGAGGGAGGAGCAAAAAGTATCCAACAAAAGCCACTCAACCAAGTGATGAATGGAAAAGTTGTAGTAAAAGTTGTTGTTGTGATTGTTAGTTGCCAGGGAATTGGCTCCCACCTCATGGCAACTCCATGCACAACAGGATCAGATTGTTGTGATCCACAGAGTTTTCACTGGCTGATTTTTGAAAGTGTATCACCAGGCCTTTCTTCCTAGTCTGTCTTAATTTAATCTAGAAGCTCCACTGAAACCTCTTCAGCATCACAGCAACATGCAAGCTTCCTCTGCCAGATAAGATGTGGTTGTGCTTAAGTTGCATCAGGCAGGAATGAAATCTGGGTCTTTCGCATAGAAGGTGAGAATTCTACCATGAACCACTGCTGCCCTCAAGCTAAAAATAAACAGTGCAACTTTATTAAAACATAATGCACATATCATACAAGTCACTCGTTCCAAGTGTGCAATTCAATGATTTCCAGTACATTTACAGAGATATAATGAAATAAGTCAAAATAAGGTAAATAGAGTAGTGATGAGAGGTAAGAGAACCAGAACACAAAAGTCATTTACATTTTTTAAATGTTAAGACAACAAAACTGGGGAATTTTGTTACAGAAGAAAACTAATAAATTTTAACAAAAATTGGGAGGAAATCAGGGATAAAGGAAATCTAAGTAAATTAATCCTCTTACTATTCACTAGAGAGAGTACCTGCCCACGTGAATTTTTTAAAACAAAGTTGTTGTTAAATTTTTGTAAAATTAAGTACTTTTTCAAAGCACGTAATATACGATCATTCTTATACATCTCTATCATTACATGTGCATAGAGAGGTATCTAGAATGATGATTTTCAACTATTAACTCTGGTTATTTCTGCCTGGTAGGATTTTATGTGATCTATTGCTTTTCTCATATAGTGGCTAAGACACTTGCCTGCTAACCAGATGGCTGGCGGTTCAAACCCACCAGCCACTCCTCGGAAGGAAGGTTGGGCAATCCTACTTCCGTAGTGATACTGCCTCGGAAACCCAAGGAGGGGTCGCTATGAGTCGGGGCCGACTCGACGGCACATAACAACAACAACAACATTGCTTTACTCTACATGTTTCCATATTATTTGACTCTTTATCGTGATCATATATCATTTTCATAAAAATAATGGAAAAAGACATAATTACATGCTCTGCAATTTTTCCATAACTTTTTCTCCTTTTAGCCCTAACCAACAAGCTTATCTAACTAAAATCTGGATGCTTTTATCAGCAATAGGACAATTTTATATTGCCATGTTATATTACTAAAACCTCAACCCAAACCCACTGCCATCAAGTCAATTCCAATTCATCGTGACCCTTTAGGACAGAGTAGAATTGCCCTACAGGCTTTCCAAGGCTGTAAATCTTTATGGAAGCAGACTACCTCAGCTTTGTCCTGTGGAGTGGCTGGTGGGTTTGAGCCACTGATCTTTCAGTTAGCAGCCAAATGCCTTAACCGCTGTGCCACCAGAGCTCTGAGTTATACTGCTACGTAAGGTTTAATGAAGAAAAGTGACTGAGTGAATTAAATTTAGTTAATGCCTTCTCCAAGTGTACATAATGAGGGGTGAATAGATGGTGCTTATTTATTAGAATTCAGTTCATTATTATTTTAAGCCTTTTTAATAAATTGGCAGTTTACTACTCCTGCATCTGCATACATTAAAGATAACATTGCTCCATCCATGTACAAGTCTAGAATTCAGTTTATTATTAAACGTTAAGTTCTAACATCTGTATCAGGGTCAGAATTTGTACCTATTTGAGCTTAGCATCAACAATAAAATGATGGTAACAACAACAACAACATATGCATACCATTTGACTACCTGCCATGTCCCAGAATTGTACTCAGAGTTACAGTTGTTAACCAATCCTTGCAAAAATATGTCATAAACACTCCAATTTTATGGACAATATGACTCCTATGCTTAAGTGGTGCAGTTGTGAAAACATTTGACTGCTAATTAAAATGTCGGTGGTTCAAACCCACCAGCCAACCTACAGGAGAAAAATGAGGCAGTCTGCTTCCCTAAAGATATACAGCCTTGGAAACATTATAGGGCAGTTCTACTCTGTCCTATAGGGTCACTATGAGTTGGAATCAACTTGATGGCAATGGGCTTGGTTTCTGGGGTTTATGACTCCTACAGAAGTAACTGTGCTTCTTCAAGACTATGCAGCTAATAAGTAACAGACTGCTATTCAGGTCTGACTCATAAGTCCACTCTTTTTCTACCACATTAATGTTTTCTTAGCACAGTGCTATTGAATAATAAGTGCACAGTAATTATTTTATTATTAAACTAACAGTTATTTCATACAATTTGGATGAAGCTTTATAATGGATTTTTGTAATTCATCCAATTCCCAAGATGTCTGTTTCACAAATGTGGGAAGGATGCTTTCCTAATTTACAAAATTAGGATTTGAATACAGTTTTATTCTGTGCCTTACTTTATAGACTTCCAATTAAATAACAGTAGCAAATAGGCTAGGTTCATCTGAAAGTATATGAGAAGACATGCCCAAATACAGAGAAACTATGGTTTAATGTCTAAAGTATTTAAAAATTTAAAAATCTAGTTAATTTTTGGGAGCGCTGGTAGCATAGTGCCTAAGGCACTTGACTGCTAACCAGAAGGCTGGTGGTTCAAACCCACCAGCCACTCCTCGGAAGGAAGGTTGGGCAATCCTACTTCCGTAGTGATACTGCCTCGGAAACCCAAGGAGGGGTCGCTATGAGTCGGGGCCAACTCGACGGCAAATAACAACAACAACAACAAGTTAATTTTTAAATGTCAGTTGGAAAGAAAATTTAAAAGTTACTCTTTCAAACTCAATGTTTTAAAATTTTTAACTCTCTTCTACTCATTTTTTAATATTAACTTTGATATTAAGCTTCATGTTTTTACATTTCATGAAATGTTTAACTTTTGCCCCACTCCTTTCTAGCCTCATCTGCTCATATTTTCGGCTCTAGCATTATCCAACTATTTGTCGTATCCAGAGCACATCATGTTCTTTCATCCCTCTATACCTTTTGCACATGACATCCCCTCCACCTGTTGCTGTTGTTGGGTACCATCAAGTTGGCTCAGACTCACAGCAACCCTAAGTACAACAGAACCAAACACTACCCAGTCCTATGCCAGCCTCACAATCCTTGTTAGGCCTGAGCCCATCGTTGCAGCCACTGTATCAATGCATCTTGTTGAGGGCCTTCCCCTTTTTCATTGACCCTCCACTTTACCAAGCATGGTATCTTACTCCAGGGAATGCTCCCTTCTGACAACATGACCAAAGTATGTGAGACGAAGTCTGGCCATTTTTGCTTCTGGCTGCACTTCTTCCGGGACAGATTTGTTAGTTCTCCTGGCAGTCCACGGTACTTGCAGCATTCTTTGCCAACACCACAACTCAAAAGCATCAACTCATCTTCAGTTTTCCTTATTCATTGTCCAGCTTTCACATGCATATGAGGCAACTGAAAACACCATGGCTTGGGTTGGGCGCACCTTAGTCACCCTCCATCTAGAATGTGCTTCACCCCTATCTTCAAAATTTAGGTTTAGTGTCACCTTCTCCAGGAAGCCGTCTTAATATAATACCTTGACCTTGAAGAGAGGAGATAAAAACTGCGTTCTTTTGGTCTGGATTTGAACCAAAGAAATTAAACACTGACTCTCAACACCTAGAGCACTACAAAGGCTGAATCACCACTAGATTCTAAATACCACGAGGGTCGGGTCCCATCTGCCTTTTTTGTTGCTCTACCCTGGTGTCTGGGCAGTGCCTGACAAAGACTTACACACAATAAATACTTGTTGTTGTTGTGAGGTACTGTATAAAACCAAAAACCAAACTCACAGCCATCAAGTTGATTCTGACCCATAGCGACCCCCTTTTGGTTTCCGAGACAGTAAATCTTCATGGAAGTATATTGCCCAGTCTTCCTTCCACGGAGTGGCTGGTGAGTTTGAACCACCAACCTTCTGGTTAGCAAATCCCTTAGGCACTATGCCAGCAGAGCACCTCTCTCAGTTCCAATTTATAGCAATTCTATGTACGACAGAACAAAAGACTGCCTGGTCCCGCACTATCCTGACAATCTTTATTATGCTTGAGCCCATCGTTCCAACCAATGTGTCAATCCATCTAGTTGAGGGTCTTGCCCTTTTTCTACTGACACTCTATTTTACCAAGCATGATAACCTTCTCCAGGGACTGGTCCCTTCTGACAACAAGACCAATGTACAAGAGACAAAGGCTGGCCATTCTCATGTCTAAAGAACATTCCAGCTGTACTTCTTCCAAGACACATTTGTTCACTCTTCTGACAGTTCATGGTATATTCAATATTCAATACTCTTTGCCAATATCACAATTCAAATGCATCAATTCAAACGCATATGAGGCTATTGAAAATACCATGGCTTGCTTGAGTCAGAAGCACCTTAGTCTTCAAACTGACCTCTTTATTCTTTAACATTTCAAAGTGACCTTTGGTAGCAGATTTTCCCAGTACACTATGTTATTTGATTTTCTGACTGCTACCTCCATGGGCATTAATTATGGATCCAAGTAAAATGAAATCTTTGACAACTTCAAACTCTTCTCCATTTATCATGATGTTGCTTTGCACTCCAGTTGTGAGGAATTTTGTTTTATCTTGATATGTAATCCATACTGAAAGCTGTAGTCTTTGATCTTCATCAGTACTAAGCACATAAATACTTAGTCACAGGAAAAATTAATGAGTACTTAGAGTCAAGAAATTAATTCAGTAACCAGAGGCTATTACTAAAGGGTGACTATAATTTTAATGGAATCAGCAGCTCAATATAAAGTCTAAACAGACTATGTGCTTTAGATAAGGTGCACTGTAAGATAGGAGCCAGCCACTCCACAGGAGAAAGATGAGGCAGTTTGCTTCCGTAAAGAAGTCTGCAGCATGGATTACTCCTCAATATAAAGAAAACAAAAATCCTCACAACTGGACCTATACGCAGCATCACAATGAATGGAGAAAAGATTGAAGTTGTCAAGGACTTCACATTGCTTGGGTCTATAATCGATGCCAATTAAAGCGTCAGTCAGGACATTAGATGACATATAGCACTGGGTAAGTTGGCTGCAAAGGACTTCTTCCAAGTGCTGAGGAGCAAAGATGTCTCCTTGAGGAGTAAGGTACACTTGACACAAACCATGATATTTTCAATTGCCTCATGAGCATGTGAGAGCCGGATGATGAATAAGAAGACCAAAGAAGAGTTGATGCTTTTGAGTTGTGGTCTGGCAAAGAATACTGAAAGTACCATGGACTGCTAAAAGAACTAACAAATCTGTCCTGGAGAAAGTACAGCTGGAATGCTCCTTGGAAGCGAGAATGGCCAGACTTCGTCTCACCTACTTTGGTCATGTTATCAGAAGGGACCATTCCCTGGAGAAGGATGTCATGCTTGGTAAGGTGGAGGGTCGACGAAAGAGGGAAAGGCCCTCAACGAGATGGATTGACACAGTGGCTGAGGTGATGGGCTCAAGTATAGCAAGGATCCTGGACTGGCACAGGACCGGGTGGCGTTTTGTTCTGCTGTGCAGAGGGTTGCTATGAGTCGGAGACGACTTAATGGCACCTAACAACAACAACAATAATTATGGCTCTATAGCTACAAAAACAATTTTTTAAAATCAATGTAACCCAACAAATAGATGCCAATTTTTCACAAAAGCCAAGCATATAGTAAGTAAATGCCTTAGTCAAACACTCCTCTTAAAGTACCAAAACAAAAAGGTGATATGGTCCCAAAGAAAATGAGCAAAACAACACTGATTTAAGGACTACTTCCCAAATTCTCTATTCAAATAAAATTTTAGAGACACACACACACACACACACACTAACACATTTACACTGTCTTAAGGCATGAATGGGGTAGCTAGATTGTGGCCCTAATATTAATCTAGACAGACACCGAGCTCTATGCAGGCTGTTGTTTTCACCAAGAATGCCATCTTTACTTACAAAAACCATTCCACTTACATCCTGGAACAGATGTCCCCTATCTACACCACAGAAGCAAAAAAACCAAACTGCCATCGAGTCGGATCTGACTCATAGTGACCCCTCCTTGGGCTGAAAATATGTCTTCTGTGCCTTTGGGGTCAGGAGCTCCTTGGCAAGCATATCCTACCCTACTCCTCTATGACATACTCTTCCCTCTTCCCTCACTGCCACTGCTCCAGGGCAAAGTCATACCTTTATTTCAGAAACCCAGGGCCTAGGAGTGTATTATACACACTGTTGTTGTTGTTATGTGCTGTCGAGTTGTCTCCGACTCACCCTCACTGGGTTTCCGAGGCAGTATCACTATGGAAGTAGATTGCCTCATCTTCCTTTCAAGAAGTGGTTGGTAGGTTTGAACCACCCACCTTCTGGTTAGCAGTCAAGTGCCTTAGGCACTATGCCACCAGAGCTCCCAATAGGTGTGTAAAATAAATGTTGGTTGAGTAAATGGAGCTACAAGAAGAAGGACTAATCATGGGTGTTCAGATATGATGAGGCACTAAAGATTTTTAATGGTTCATTCTTTGCTCAGCAGGCATGGGAATGCAATGGCTCCCTAGTAGAGCTCCATAAACTTCTACAGCCACACTCCATCCTTTAGAAATCACTCTAAGTACCTTTCATTCAATGTTATCAGAGTATACATCACTGCCTTAACAACATAAGATGCAAAGGTTATAACACAATGTTTTTTTGGGGTAAAACATCTGAGTATAAGTAAGTAAAATAATCTATTACCCTTTTATAAACACATATACACAGACACACACATAAACATACACACATGAAACCTATGTCATTTATTTCCAAATAGAATTTCTTCAGTGACTTTCTAACAAATCTATTATACATTTTATTTGTGAAGAAAACCTCACATTCACAAGGACAGCAGAAAAGAATTAAATTGCTCTTGGCATTTCCTAAAAGATTTGATTTAGAAGATATGGTTGCCTTTGTCCTGTAGACATATGTTGCCCACAGTGGTGTCACTAGGGTTGGTGTTGGCAGCCTCCCAGGGATCTCCTTCCATATCAGAACACACAGTATCCTTAGTAAATTTTAGCATCAAATTTAATAATAGGATAACATGATAAAAATAGTTGGAAACTGCTTAAATGTAGTATTTCTTAGTTTTTATGAATACTAACAACAAAATTGTTTTGTAAAATCTTTCTACATTGAGTTACATTATCAGTAACTGAGTGGAAGCTGTTTTTCTTTCTTTTCCTTTTAAAATTACTTCATTCTCCAAAAATAAAAGGTTCACAAATACTAATATACACACTACTGTAGCTAAAAAATCAGAAAATTTGACAAAATTAGCAACTATAGAAACGAAAACTCAAACCCACTGAGTCGATTGCAACTCACAATGACTGGTGGGACAGAGTAGGATTGTCCCATAGGGTTTCCATGGCTACATCTTTCTCCTAAGAGGCTGGTGGATTCAAAAGACCAACCTTTTGGTTCGTAGCCAAGCACTTAACCACTGCGCCACCAGGGCTTGTAGGCTATGCAGAGGAAAGCATGTGATTCAAAGCATCACTGTAATTGGGCAATAATGACAGCTCTGACAAGAGTGCACTGAAAAGTTCAAAAAGTAAATGAGCATAGAGTTTAATCTTGTATGCATACTGATACTTGTAAGCTGGGCTTAAGAAAAATGTTATTGTTGTTATAACTAACTACAGGGATATGTTTATAAAAATAAATAATTTCTGCTGAAACACTGCACAAAAATTTTATACATTTTGGTATCACCCCTCAACCGTGTCACCCAGTGTCGTCTGTACCCTTTGCATCTCCCTAGTGACGCCACTGGTTACTCAGTGGGATATAACACTCTTTCAGAAGTCTAATTCAAAAAGAAAAAAGCAGAGATGATAAAATCAGAGAAGCTATGTATCATTTAAATAATAAAACTCATTTGGAAAATTAGGACAAAATACTTTAGCTCTAGCTGCTGTAGTTTAACTTCTGAATGTACAGCTCTTACCTGGCCACCAAAGGGGCTGTGAGAGAACACGTACCCTAGAATATCTCAGGTCTTTGTATAAAGCTCAGATTATTTATCTCTCATGGGGGGGGGGGGTAATATGCACAAATACTGCATACAGTGAAGCAGCTTTGACTTCTGCAGAAAAGAACCCCAGATGAGTTTCAGAAAGCACTAGTTAGCATTCAACACCGCTCAAAACAAAATAAATATACTACCATACTCTGAAGAATGACTCTAGTTCTAAAGTATCTTTATCTCCAAAAAAAGCTTAAATGCTATTTTATTTCTAATCCCAAAATGTAAAGGCTCCCTTTTATGAAACCAAACATTTTAATATATTTAAAATATTTTTTGATACCTACACCTAAAATCATAGGGCAGACAATTCTCTGTTGCATTTGCATAGCTGGACTTAAATTAGGAATGAGTTGGAGAACTTCTCAATTACTATTTATATGCACAGGTTGGCAGTCAAATTTAGAAATGAAAAAACTATTATTAACAACACCTCCCTAATGGCCTACCTCACTGCCAGACCTCTTTTAAAAAGTGAAGAATCTGCCCTTGTTTTAAGGAGCTAATAATACTCCCTAGTTACTATTTCACCTTGTTGTTGTTGTTGTTATGTGCCATCGAGTCGACCCGACTCATAGTGACCCCTCCTTGGTTTCTAAGGCAGTATCACTATGGAAGTAGATCGCCCCATCTTCCCTCCGAGGAGTGGCTGTATGGGTTTGAACCGCCAGCCTTCTGGTTAGCAGTCAAGTGCCTTAGGCACTATGTTACCAGAGCACCCATTTCACTTTAAATAGTGGCTAAGACACTTGCCTGCTAACCAGATGGCTGGCGGTTCAAACCCACCAGCCACTCCTTGGAAGGAAGGTTGGGCAATCCTACTTCCGTAGTGATACTGCCTCGGAAACCCAAGGAGGGGTCGCTATGAGTCGGGGCCGACTCGACGGCACATAACAACAACAACAACAACAGTAAGTAGTAAATACCCTTTCTATGAAAATAATAAAAACATGGTTTTATAACAAAATTGTGTATTACAATTCTCTGGTAGAATATCAATCTTAAAAATTAAAGAAAATTATTTTTATTTACGTGTGTGTGTGTGTGTACACACACACATATAAATGTACACAAACCTTTGACTTTTTGCAATAATAAGCTAATATAATATTTGTCCTGTGATTGACTTATTTCACTCAGCATAAAATTATTTTTGAAAGACTTCTTTCAACATTCATTGATACATTAAACTTTCAAGGGAAAAAAAGAAAAAGAACAAGGAGGAAAAAAACACATGTATGTATACACATGAGCACACACAAAGGAGTATCTGTTACCCGATTGTACAGTACATTGTGAAGGCAAGGTAGTGCTAAACTCTTTTTAGCAAGGACGCAGCAACCCAACCAGAGCACTCACCACCACCCTTGGCATTCTCTTGGCTGGCATCCACTCTACTAGTTTCCACCCACCATTTGCAGAGTGCCTCTCTACAGCCATACGGACCAAGATTTTGAGTCATCTGTCACCCAGAATTCCTTTCCTGACCTTTCCACATTCAATCACCTTTAGCAGACTCAACAGCACATCCTCCGCAGAGCAAATGCCCTACAACATAAGGGATTTAAAGCTGAACACAGGAACTAGGCATTCCTTGTGCTTCTCACTTAGCTAAATGGATGTATTCCAGAGCTCTAAAGAAAAAACAAAACTGAAAAAGCGACCAGATGGCTTTTCAAGGAGAAAGATGCAAACTAAATCAGTGAGGAGACTGAAGTGCTTTACTAAAAACGGGCCTATGATGTAAAAATATTTCAGTAATTCACTCTGACAGGAAAAGCTCAGCAAAAGCAAACATTGAAAAGGTATGTAAAATATTACATAACTGAAACTGACTTTTCAACTCTGCGTGGATAAATATTTTTGAAACTATTTTTAAATTTAGCACTTCATGTAGTCACCCACCAAAAATTCAGCAGCCATGACCAAAAATAATGACAAAATCTCATATAGTACTTACTAGGTGGCACTTTACATGCAATTGTCATTTTGGGGACAGAATAAGATAATAAATATTAAATGTTCAGAACCATACTTGGCATGTAGTAACCACTCAATAAATGCTAATGACTGACATTTTCTAATCCCTGTTTTCCATGTGGAATTGAAGACAGAGAGATTAAGTAACTTGTCTAAGGTCGTATACTGCCAGTAAGAAACAGACCTGGGATTCCAACAGGGAAGTCTGGCTTCAGGTCCAAGCTTTTAATCATTACACTAACCATCTTTCCAAAAGACTTTGATCCTTTTTTTGACTGACTTCATGTTCACTAAAACTACAAGTTCATTTTACAAGGTGAGAAGCCTTATGGTTAAAGAATTTAGACTAGAGAAATTACTGCTGCTGTTGCTGTTGTTATGTGCCGTCGAGTCGGCCCCAACTCATAGCGACCCCTCCTTGGGTTTCCAAGGCAGAATCACTACGGAAGTAGATTGCCCCGGTAGTGCCAAAGCTTAGTGCTTACAGCAGGTCCCATATAAATATTCACATAAAAAGTTCTGGGGAGCTATCTTCTGTGAATTAAATGTGTAGAATCTGGAGAAACTAACACGTCTGGGGAAGTGTAAGGAGGGTGGTGAGAGCCCAAAAACTCACAGCGCCCAGAACACAATATAAGAAAATCCTAACATTAGTTAAAATTCCTGTCAATTCTTCCTCCTTGATCCAGTCTCGCACAAGTAAGTGCCTCCTTAACACTTAATAGGAACTCTGGCAGCACAGTGCCTAAGGCATAGGATTTCTTACCAGAAAGTTAGTGGTTCAAACCCACCAGCCACTCCTAGAAGACTGGGCAATCTATCTCCATAGTGATACCACCTCGGAAACCCAAGGAGGGGTCTCTATGAGTCAGCTCTGACTTGATGGCAGTGAGTTTAGGAGCTCTGGTGGCATAGTGCCTAAGGCATTTGACTGCTAAGCAGAAGCCCGGCAGTTCAAACCCACCAGCCACTCCTCAGAAGGAAGACTGAGCAATCTATTTCCTGTAGAGATACTGCCTCAGAAACCCAAGGAGGGGTCTCTATGAGTTGGATGCAACTCGACGGCAGTGAGTTTGTGTTTTGGTTTAACAGTTTACATGTCTGTCTGATAATCAAAAGGTTGGCAGTTCAAGTCTACCCAGAGGCACCTCAAAAGAAAAGTCTGGCAATCTACTGAAAAGTCAGTTACTGAAAACTTACAGACCACTGCTCTATTCTGATACACATAAGTTCCCCATGAGTCAGAGTCAGCTCAACACCAGCTCATTTTTATGTTGTTGCTGTTGTTCCACCCCACTGCTTAAATTCAGGCTTTCACCATTTCTTGGTCTAATTATTCTAAAGCTCTCTTACATGGTTTCCAGTTATTTACTCTTCTCTACCTATCTTTCCTCTGGTGCTTACATGGCACTATCATGCTATGCCCCTACTTAACTCTTCAGCGGTCTCTATAGTCAACACTTCCCAGTTCGACCAATTTAGTATAGATTCAAAGGCCTCCAACTCTAGGTTATCCCCTAGTTTCCTCTGCTTAGAGCCGGTCCCATATACTAGACTAAATCATTCCTCTCTCGCCCTATTATTGCTACCTTCCCAACACTCATTCATCCACTTGAAGAACATCTATTCAACCATTTTCCCATAAAGTTGTTCCAACCTCCCCCTGCAAGAGAACAGATAATTTTCTCCTTTGTGTCCTCTGGGTGTTACTTATATATGAATCTTTTATGGAGCCAGTAACTTTTTTTTTTTTTTTTTTACACTTCTTTATATAACTGACTCCTCTACTGGAATATAAACTCAGCTGCCTTAAGGACAGGGGCAGTGTCTTACCATTTTAACAAAAGCACCTAATAATTTTTGACAATCAGCAAGAAAAGCTCCATGCTTTCCAAAGACCATTACAGCCTTTATCTTAACAAACACTTCTCAACTCAGTCTGTTAAGTCCCTCAAACCCACAAATTGTATATATTTTAAATGAAAGGTATTAGAAAGATATGATCTACTTTATGGTCAACTAACACCTGGACAGTGAAGAATATATGTGGAGCAATATTTCACAAAGTATCCTTCACAATATAAATCCTAGAGGTTCTCTGTGGTAGTTAATGGTGGGCTGGGGGATTCTGTGGTCAAATAAATTCAGAAAATGCTTCATTTAATTCTGTAAAGAATTAAATCACATCATATTAAAGATTCTATGAAGTACTGAAATAAAGGAAATTATCTAGCACTAACTTTGGGCAGGTTACTGAATTCTACTTTGCCTCAGTTTTCTCATCTATTCAACAGAAATAATATTAACAATAATAATAATAATAATAAATAAATAAAGTACCTAGTTCAGATGGTCATTATGGGGCCTGAAAGAGATAACAAATATTAAGTGTTCAGAATAATGGTTGGCACACACTAAGTACTCAATAAGGGCTAAAACCAAAACAAAACTCACTGCCATCGAATAGGTTCTGACTCATAGCAATCCCTCCTTGAGTTTCCAAGGCATTATCTCTACCGAAGTAGATTTTAACCAGTCTTCCTTCCTAGGAGTGGATGGTGGGTTTGAACCACCAGCGTTCTGGCTAGCAGTCAAATGCTTTAGTGATTATTAAATACTTAATCTGTCTTCTTGCCTAGCAATTTTTCACATTCCACACTGCACACTCAGAAACACTGACAGAAAGTTATTGATGTACTGTACGATATTATTCCCACCACTCATCTGTCAGTTTGTCATACTGTGGTGGCTTGTGTGCTGCTGTAAGGCTGGAGGCTATGCCACCGGTATTTCAAATACCAGCAGGGTCACACATGGGGGGCAGATTTCAGCAGAGCTTCCAGACTAAGACAGACTCAGAAGAAGGAAGGGACGATCCACTTCCCAAAGAATTGGCCAGTGAAAACCTTATGAATAGCAGTGAAACACTGTCCGATACAGTACTGGCAGGACTGGGCAGTGCTTTGTTCTGTTATGCATGGAATAGCTATGAGTTGAAGCCAACTCGATGGCACCTAACAACCACAACAACCATATTATTCACTTTGGACACTAATAGCTCCACACACTAGGGAACCTTGTGGCTGAAGTACAGGAAAATTCCTCTGACTTCTATGACACTGGCAAAAATCAAGGATCCAAGTAAGTCACACCTCCCTGAGGCTTCAATTTCACCAAATTGTAAGAGAGAATTAAGTACATTGTGTGGACTAAAGAAAAAGCAGCCTGCAATGGAAAGAGTTTGTTACAGATAAATCTCACTCTCTGCACTTTGCATTCCTAGAAATTTCATAAAGTTTCTACTTTCATTGTACCAAGGGCTCTTGCTACTTAAGAACTGGACAAATAATCCACCTAGTAAATTTTTTTCCTTTAATAAATCAAAAGAGTTATGCTAGGCAAACTTAAACTTAATATGGCAGCATCTTGAAGTCCAGAATCAAACAACACTTTGTGTGTGAGCATCAGTAAGCATTATTCTAAGTAAAATGTCATTGTTTTCAGCTAGTGGTTCCTTCAAAATTTAGGAACCACTGACTTTTAAAATCATGCCTATGCATTATTCAAATTTATTAAATACCAAACAGTATTAAAGGATACATACAGTGAAAGAAAATCTCTCTTCCAACCGTAATCTTTCACCAGAGCCAACCATCATTATCAGTTTTATTGTATCCTTCCAAAGACAGCTTATTGCGTGTGTGTATAAATGTATATAGTTTTTACATAAATAAGAGTATATCACATACACTATACTGCAACTAGCTTTTTTTTTTTTTTTCCCCCACTTGGGAGTTTATCCTAGAAATCTGTTAATATGAACACATATTATCCCTCACTCTTTTTCATAGATGCATATATTATTTGTGTAATACATATGCCAAACTTTAAGGAATTCTTATAGATACCTAGGTTGTTACAAATAATACTGAGATAAAGATTCTTAGAGATACATCTTTATGCAGCATAGAATTGCTGAACAAAAGTGTACAGATGTTGCTAAAACTGTTCTTCAAAGGTTGCCTATTTTACACTCCCAACAATACTTATTTTCCAAACCCTCAGTAAAAGATGTTCAGAGTTTTTTTATCTTTGTAATTTGACAGGTGAAAGATGGTAGCTCATTATTTTAATTTGCACGGTCTACTGTGAATGAGAGAACCTTTGATTTAAGATGAGTTATACTTATGGTACGATCAGTTCTAGATCATATGCTACCTCCTGAAATAGTTGAAGGTTGACCAATTCTTTTTAGTTCAGTGACTCTGTGTATTCTTTCCATCTTCTTTTAATGCTTCTTGCATTGTTCAATATTTTGCCCATAGAATCCTTCAATACTGCAACTCAAGACTTGAATTTTTCCTTCAGTCCTTTCAGCTTGAGAAATCCTAAGTGTGTTCTTCCCTTTTGCTTTTCTAACTCCTAGCCTTTTTACTGACTATGCAAAGGCATCTGACAATGTGGCTCATAACAGATTATGGGTAACACTGTGAAGAATGGGAATTCCAGAAGACTTAATTATGCTCATGAAGAACCCGTACATACATCAAGAGACAGTCATTCCAACAGAACATGGGGATACTGATTGTTTAAAATCAAGGAAGGTATGCATCAGGGTTGTATTCTTTCACCGTATTTATTCAATCCATATGTTGAGCAAATAATCTGAAAAGGTGTATTCTATGAAGAAGAATGTGGCATCGGGATTGGAGGAAGACTCATTAACAACCTGTGACATACAGATGATTAACCTTGCATGCTAATAGTGAAGAAGACTTGAAGCACTTACTGATGAAGATCAAAGACTACAGCCTTCAGTCTGAATTAAACTTCAACTTAAAGAAAACAAAAATCCTCATAACTGGACCAATAAGTAGCATCATGATAAACAGTATGAAGACTGAAGTTGTCAAGGATTTCATTTTACTTAGATCCATAATCAATACCCATAGAAGCAGGAGTCAAGAAATCAAATGATGTATTGCACTGTGCAAATCTGTTGCAAAAGCCCTCTTTAAAGCGTTAAAAAGCAAAAATGTTACTTTGAGAACTAAGGGTCACCTGACCCAAGCCATGGTATTTTCAATTGTGTCATATGCATATGAGAGCTAGACACTGAATAAGGAAGATAAAAGAAGAACTGATGCCTTTGAATTATGGTTCTCGTAATGAGTATTAAATATACAATGGACTGCCAGAAGAACAAACACATATATCTTGGAAAAGTATAGCCAGAATGCTCCTTAGAAGTGAGGATGGTGAGATTTTCTCTCACGTGCTATGGACATGTTATGAGGAAGGACCAGTCCCAGGAGAAGGACATCATGCTTGAGAAAGTAGAAGGTCAGCAAAAAAGACCCTCAGTTAGATAGACTGACACAGTGGCTGCAATAATGGACTCAAACATAGCAATGATTCTGCAGCTGGCACAGGACTGGGCAGCGTTTCACTTTCTTGTATATAGGGTCACTATGAGTCAGAACCGACTACACGGCACCTGACAACAACATGCTTATAATGACTCAGTCATGGAAACAAAAGACTCCAGAGAAATTGGAACAATAACAAGAATTTACTGAAGGTGTGCTTCAATTCATTGGTTCTGGTGATGGCAGTCTGGAAACAGAAGAAGCAAAAGGTTCCCCAACAGTAGGTGTCTATCATGTTGCCAAACTGGAACATGCCTTAACAAATAATGGAAAGTTAGAGAAGTCATTCTTCTAACGACTGAACGAATCTCTCTGTGAGAGATAAATGGATTGTGCAAAGGAGACCATAACCTTCTACTCACAGAAATCCAGCTTACCCACAGGTTCAACTCACCATCTAGTAGCCAGTGCTGGCTGCGCCTAGTCTCCAGCTCCGACATCATTAGGCGTGTGATCACATGATCTGGAACCAAAAGACCTTTCCCTATGTACTGCTTTGCCATATCACCAACTTCTATTAAAAAGACAGAAAAAAGAGACACTCAAAAAAAGTTTCCAAAAAAAAAAAAAGCTTACAAATTTATTTTCTGACAGTTTAGCCTTCTTTCCCATTGCTCCCTGTGGATAATGGAGAAAACTTACAAGCAGATGCTTTTAGAGTAAGTTTAAGAAATACTAGTTTCAGCAGTGGTGGCATTATTATGATTTAACCCATTTGCCTCTCAAACATATTTTAAAAGGCAGCTCTTGCATATATATATACAGCCAAAAAATACAAATAAAAGAACATATGAAATAGAGAAAATAAGAAATGAAAAGAAAAGTTGGAGTTGAGAGGGAGGCTGGTACACAAAAGTCTGGGAAAGAAGTCCTGGATACTTCCTAGAGGTGAGCCATAAACTTGGCACTAAAACACTCAACAGTTTATAGTAACAAGGAAACATGATAAATTACATGGTTCATGGTGCTTAGAAGACTAAGGCAGCTGAGAAACACAACAGTTACTTAAAGAGACACCAAAGGAAAAACGTCCACTGATCCTCAAAGAAAGAACAATCTGTACTACAACCAATAATAGGTTTATTTCTTTTTATGAAACTTAATATAAACAGATGGCTCCTTGCTGTCACAGTTATAAAAACAACTCAGCATTATTAGTGGAATGTAAGTTCATAAAAGTATGTGAATTAAAAAAAAAAAAAAAAAACTATTTCAGAGGAAAAAAAATATTCTATCTTAATTTAAAATAAAAATCTCTGATATGTAGAAGCTGTGAGTTGGAGTCACCACAACAAACTATCAGTTTAGTCTGCATATTTTTGGGAACTGAATCTTTTTTACAAAGATGAACTCTTCTGCTCTCTGGGAAACTGATAATTAACTATTAAGAACCACATTCTCAATTGTTGTTGTTGTTGTTACGTGCCGTCCAGTCGGGCCTGACTCATAGCGACCCCTTCTTGGGTTTCCAAGGCAGTATCACTACGGAAGTAGATTGCCCAACCTTCCTTCCGAGGAGTGGCTGGTGGGTTTGAACCGCCAGCCTTCTGGTTAGCAGTCAAGTGCATTAGGCACTATGCTACCAGAGCTCCTACATTCTCAATAGGCCAATTAAGTTCTTAGTAAGACATGTTCTTGTTAGCTGTCATCAAAGTCAGTCCCAAATGATGGAGACCCCATATACAACAGAGCAAAATGCTACTGGTCAGGGTTGTAATTCAGATCATTGGAAAGCACAGGGTTTTCTAGTTTATTTTCAGAGGTAGACTGTCACATCTCCCTTCCCAGTCTGTCTTGTCTGGAAGCTCTGCTGAAACCTGTTCCACATCATAGCAACACAAGCCTCCACTGGCAGATGGATGGTAGGTATCCATGAGGTGCACCGGCTGGGAATTGAATATCAGTCTCCTGCAATGAACGTAAGCATTCTTCCACTGAACCATCACTGCCCACTATAAAAACTAAACATTACTGGAAAAAAAGCTCAGGAATGCTTTTGTCCCTACTTGCACCCTGAATTCACGTAGAGCTTTTGCTACCCCAAAGCTGAGTCTACACCTCTAGTCCCAGTTTCAGCACTGAAATATGGGCTGTGAAGAGCTTCATAACAAGAGACTTCCATATTCATATCAACTTATTGGAAAAGCAGCTCAAAACACAGGCCCATGTGTTCATTGTTGATTTAATAAGATGCTATAGCAAGCAGAACACAAAAGAGGGCTTCATTCTTGAATGGATATGAACCACAGTCATTCAGCAAATACTAATTGATTATATACTCTATACCAGATAAATTCTAGAGATGTGGTAGAGAATAAAAGTTCCAGCTTACTGAATTTTAGTAGTATTACTTAAATATCAATAATCCAAGAAGGTAGAAGTAAGAACAAGGCATCAGGATTAGAGGAAGATTTATTTACAATCCACAATATGCACATAACACAATCTTGCTTGCTGAAAGCTAAGAGGACTTAAATCAGTTACTAATGAAGACAGACACTACAGCTGTCAGTATGGATTACACACCTCAACATAAAGAAAACAAATATCCTCCCAACTGGACCACTAAGCTAAATCCTGATAAACAGATGAAAGATTGAAGCTGTCAAGGATGTCATTTTACTTGGATCCACAATCACCATCCATGGAAGCAGCAGTCAAGAAATCAAATGACTTATGGATCATGCTCCAGAATAGACCATAAGTTAGGCCACAAAAGAAGCCTAAGTAAATTTTAAAATATTGAAATACTAGAAAGCATCTTCTCAGATCACAATGCTATAAAATTAGAAATCAGTAATAGAAAGACCAAGGGGAAAAAAAAAAATCAAATACATGGAAACTGCACCCTGAATTCATGTACAGCTTTTGCTACCCCAAAGCTGAGTCCCAGTTTCAGCACTGAAATTTGGGCTGCTCAAGAACTACTGGGTAACAGAATAAATATAGTCTGAAATAATAATAAAGCTCTAGAAACAAATGAGAATGGAAATATATCTTATCAAAACCTTTGGGATACAGTGAAAGTGGCATTCAGAGGTCAATTTATAGCAATTAATGTATAGATCACCAAAGAAGAAAGAATCAAAATGAAAACCTTAACACCAACTATTAGAAAAAGAGCAACAAAAGAAACATAGTCTCCAGAAGAAATGAAATAATAAAGATCAGAGAAGAGATAAATGAAGCAGAAAACAAAAAAACAATAGAGAAAATCAAAGACTAGAAGCTGGTTCTTTCAAAAGATTAACAAAATCAACAAACCATTGGCAAATTTAACAAAGGAAAAAGAAAAAGAAGATGCAAATAACATGAATAATAAATGAAATGGGCAACATTACAACAGAACTGAAATAAAAAGATAATAACAGAATATTGTGAAGAATTATACTCCAACAAATTTGAAAACCTAGAAGAGATGGACAAATTCTAGAAACACAAGATCTACCTAAATGAACACGGGCTGAGACAGAATACTTGAATAGACCTATAACAGAAGAAGGAATTGAGCAAGTTGTAAACTCCCCACAAAATAAATTCCTGGCCCAGATAGCTTCACTGGAAATTCTATCAAACATTCAGAGAAGAGGTGACATTTATACAACTCAAACTATTCCAGAACATAGAAAATGACAGAATTCATTCTACGAAGGAGGCATAACCCTGACACCAAAACTAGGTAAAGACACCACTAAAAAGGAAAACTGCAGACCAATATCCATCATGAATGCTGACGTAAAAATCTTCAACAAAATCCTAGCCAACAGAATCCAACACCACATCAAAACAATAATACATCATGACCAAGTGGGATTTATACTAGGTACGCAAGGATGGTTCAACACCAGAAAAACAATGTAATCCATCACATAAATAAAACAAAGGATAAGAACCACATCATTATATCAATTGATACAAAAAAGGCATTTGATAAAATCCAACACCCATTCCTAATAAAAACAGTAAAATAGGAATAGAAGTGAAATTTCTCAATATAATAAAGGGTATGTATGCAAAACCAATAGCTACCATTATTCTCAATGGAGAAAGACTCAAAGCATTACCCCTTGTGAACAGGAACCAGATAAGGATGCCCTCTATCACCACTTCTCTTTAACACTGTATTGGCAGTCTTGGCCAAGGCAATAAGGCAAGAAAGAGAAACAAAAGGCATTCAAACTGGCAAAGAAAAAGTAAAGCTATCTCTATTTGCAGATGAATGGTCCTACATAGAGAAAAACTGAGAGCTCAGCAAGAAAATTCCTGGAACTAACAGAAAGATTCAGCAAAGTGGCAGGATACAAGATCAACATACAAAAATCAGTTGGATTCCTCTATATCAACAAAGAGATCTCTGAAAAAGAAATAAGGAAAACAATACCATTTACAATAAACCAAAAAAAAAAAAAAAAAAAAAACCTCACTGCCATCGAGCAATTCTGACTCATAGCAACTCCTCTTGGGTTTCTGAGGCAGTAAATCTTTACAGAAGTAGATTACCCAGTCCTGCTTCCACCGAGTGGCTGGTGGGTTTGAACCACCAACCTTCTGGTAAGCAGTCAGATGCCTTAGGCACTGTGCTACTAGAGCTCCTTACCATTTACAAAACCTAACAAAAAGATAAAATACTTAGAAATAAATCTTATCAGGGACACAAAAGACCTATACAAAGAAAACTACAAAACACTTCTACAAAAAAGTATAAGAGACCTACCTAAATGGAAGAACATGCCATGTTCATGCGTAGGAAGACTGAATATTGTAAAAATGTCAACAATGCCCAAAGCAAACTATACATTCAGTGCAATCCCAATACAGATTCCATCAACATTCTTTAAGGACATGGAAAAACCAATCACTAAATTTATATGGAAAGGAAAGAGACTTCAGATAAGCCAAGCACTACTGAAGATGACGACGAAGAAAGTAGGAGGTCTCAAACCCCCCTATCTCAAAATCTACTATACAGCCACAGTAGTCAAAACACTGTGGTATTGGTACAATGACAGACAAATAGACCAGAGGAACAGAATTGAGAATCTAGAAATAGACCCATCCACCTATGGACAGCTGAACAAGGACATTTAATGGGCCAAAATCCATTAAATCAGGGAGAGACAGCTTTAACAAATGCTACTGCCAAAACTGGGTATCCACTTGCAAAAAAAAGAAACAAGATCCATACTGCACACCATACACAAAAACAAACTCAAGATAAATCAAAGACTTACATGTAAAACCCCAAGCCATACAGTCCATCAGAGATTAAAAAAAGGGACAAGCCCAGGGGCCTTCATTTGTGGCATAAATAGACTACCAAACGTAACCCAAAATGCACAAGCAGAAGAGAGATTAGATGAGGGACTTTTAAAAATTAAATTATTATGTATATTGAAAGACTTCTCCAAAAGAGTAAATAGAGAACCTACAGATTTGGGGAAAATATTTGGCTACAACATATCCAACAAGGGACTTATCTCTAAGATTTATAGAAAACTTGAACACCTCAACATCAAAAAGACAAATAACTGAACTCAGAAATGGCCAGACATGAACAGACACTTCACTAAAGATATACAGGTGGCCAACAAAACCGTGAGGAAATGCTCATGATCGTTAGCCACTGGAGAGATGCAAATCAAAACAACAATGAGGTATCATCTCACCCTGGCAATAATAGCAAAGTTCAACAATGCAGAAAATAATAAATGCTTGCAAGGGTGTGGAAAGATTGGAACTCTCATACACTGCTGGTGGGACTGTAAAATGGTACAGCCACTGTAGAAAACAGTATGGCATTTCCTTAAAAAATTGGAAACAGAAATACCATTTGATCCAGCAATTCCACTACTAGGAATATATCCTAAAGAGTTGAGACCCGGGACAGAAATAGATATATGCACACCTATGCTCATTGCAGCACTATTTACTATATAGCAAAGAGACAGAAACAACCCAAGTGCCCATCAACAGATGAATGAATAACCAAACTATGGTACATTCAGACAACAGAACACTACGCAACATTACAAAATAATGAAGAATCTGTGAATCACCTATGAGGTGGATGAACTTGGAGGACATTATGCTAAGTGAAATAAGTCAATCATTGTGTAATGTTGTTGTTGTTGTTGTTGTTGTTGTTATGTGCCGTCGAGTCAGCCCTGACTCATAGCGACCCCTCCTTGGGTTTCTGAGGCAGTATCACTACGGAAGTAGGATTGCCCAACCTTCCTTCCGAGGAGTGGCTGGTGGGTTTGAACCGCCAGCCTTCTGGTTAGCAGTCAAGTGCCTTAGCCACTATGCTACCAGAGCTCCCGTGCTAAGAAGGACAAATATTGTATGAGTCAACTATAAAAAGTCAGGGAAAGGTTTACACAGGGAAGGACATTTATTTTGTTGGTTACCAGGGATGGGAGGGAAAACTTTTGATTCGTTAAGAGTCATGTATTGATTTGGGTGAAGGGAAAGGCAATATAACAAAAATGTGTGGTCAATACAATACCAAAAAAGAAAGAGGACACAGAGAGGTACACAAAAGGTATAGAAAACAGAGGCAAATACTATTACATGCACAATACTGCATTATTAGTATCACCAAACACTACAGTTGGATGTAGAGTTAAGTAAGACTATCAGGTGTGGTAAGGAGAATAGGAATATACCCAGGACCACAGATAGATTTGGCTGATAATATTCCTACATGTGTATTTGTGCTACAAAAATACCCATGTATATTATAGAACTAACAGGGGACAAGGTTGGAGTAGCTTCTCAGCAACAACGAAGCACCCTGATGGAGTGTCACCAGGACTGCAGGTTCAGCACCATGGTCTTGGGGAACAAGCTCAATTATATAAAAATCTTGTTCTACATCCTACTTTGGTGAGTGGCAATTAGGGTCTTAAAAGCTTTCAAGTGGCCATGTAACATGCAACTATTGGTTCCCCCTCCTATGGAGCAAGGAAGAGTGAAGAAAATCAAAGTTATGTGGAAAGAATTAGTCCAAAGGTTTCATGGACCACAGGAACCTCAGCCTTCATGACCCTGAGACTAGAATTAGATGGTGCCCAGCTACCTATGCCAACCACTTGGAAAAGGATCAAAACTGGAGATCCTAGACAGAACTGGAGGAAAAATGTGGGGAAAAAACCTTCAAAAACACAAAAATGACCAGAATTACTGGTCAGATAGAGACTGGTCAAATCCCCAAGACTATGGCCCTGGGTTATTCTTTGGGCCTGGACTTACTTCCATGGATTAGCTCTTAGCCAAACAGCAGGAAGGCCTATAAGAAAACACCTACCCCAGGGAGATGTATTCACCTACCCCAAGAAGAGGTACCCTGTAGATCAATCAACTATGACATTTCAGAAGGGCAGCATTTGCATAGGGGAAAGCCAGAAAGACAGTAATGCATACATAAGGACACAGCGAAGGAGTAGTCACAGGGAGGAAATGGGAAAAGAGCTATTTATTGTTGGGATTGTAGCCGATGCTGTTAAACAAAAATTCTTAAATAAATAAAAGAACGAAAGAAAAAAGAAATCAAATGATGTCGCACTGGGCAAATCTGCTGCAAAAGATCTCTTTAAAGTGTTAAAAAGCAAAAATGTCACTTTAAGGACTAAGATGGACCTGATCCAAGCCATAGCATTTTCTTTTTTTTTTAATTAATTTTTATTGTGATTTGGGTGAAAGTTTACAGGGCAAACTCACTTTCCATACAGCAGTTC
This sequence comes from Orycteropus afer afer, assembly GCF_000298275.1. NCBI lineage: Eukaryota > Metazoa > Chordata > Mammalia > Tubulidentata > Orycteropodidae > Orycteropus > Orycteropus afer. Next base: position 17,211,176 of record NW_006921603.1, on the reverse strand, counting down.
ATGCACATTTTGTTTCATGACACTGACCACAATTTCCCACAATGTAACAGCTCTCTTTCCATGTCCTCCCTGTAGTCACCTCTTCCCTGTATCCTTCCCTCCCATGCACACCCGCCCTATAAGCTGTCTCCCTGTGCAAACACTGCCCTTTTGTTCTCCCAGGATTGATTACTCCAAGGAGTATATCTAGCTAATGTAAATGTTCACTCCACATGCCTGTCTATTGTTTGGCTGGAAGCCATAGGAAGCCAGGTATTTTCAATTATCTCACATGCATGCAAAACCTCGACAATGAATAAGGAAGACTGAAGAAGAGCTGATGCCTTTAATTTACGGTGTTGGCAAAGAAAACTGAATATACCATGGACTGCCAGAAGAACAAATCTGCCTTGGAGAAGTACAGCTGGAACGATTCTTAAAATTGAGGATGGTGAGACTTTATCTCACATACTTTGGACATGTTATCAGGAGGGACCAGTCCCTAGAGAAGGTCGTCATGCTTGGTAAAGTAGAGAGTCATCAAAAAAAGAGGAAAACCCTTAACAAGATGTATTAACACAGTGGCTGCAAAAATGAGCTCAAACATAGTAACGATTGTGAGGATGTTTCAGGACTGGGCAGTGTTTCGTTCTGTGGTACATAAGGTCATTATGAATTGGAACCAACTCGAGGGCACCTAACAACCACCACTCATGAGGAGTAGCTTCCCATTAGCCCTTCCCTCCAGTCCCTGGCAACCACTAACTTACTTTCTATTCCTATAGATCTGCCTCTTCTAGATATTTCACATAAATGGAACCAAATATTATGTGGCCTTTTATGGTCCCTGGGTGGTGCAAAAGGAGCTCTGGTGGCACAAAGGTTAAAAATTTGGCAGCTATCTAGATGCAACAACGGGTCTCTCCTCGTCAAGAAGAAAGAAGAAAACCAAAATTAATGGAAACAACCAGTCCTAGAGACTGGTAC
>NW_006921603.1:17206443-17208195 GCF_000298275.1 Orycteropus afer afer | reverse complement strand
AAAAAAAAAAAAAAAATTGGCAGCTAATCAAAAAGTCAGTGGTTCAAACCCACTCTGCAGGACAAAGATGGGACAGTCTCCTTCCATAAGGATTTACAGCCTTGGAAACCCTAGGGGCAGTTCTATCTTGTCCTAAAGCAATCAACTCTGTGACAGTGGGTTTTGGGTTTGGGGTGGTATGAACAGTTTGCATTCGACTAGTAACCTAAAGGTTGGTGATTAGAATCTACACACTGAGGTTTCTTTCACCAAGCGTGATCTTTTCAAGGTTCAACGATGTTGTAGCATGTATCAATGCAGTCTTTTTATTGCAGAATGGTACTCCATTGTATGGATATATCACAATTGTTTATCCTTTCATCAAGGATGGACATTTGGGTTGTTTTCACTTTTTTTTTTTTTTTTTTTGTGGCTACTAGGAATAATTCTACTATGAATGTTTGAGTATACCTTTTTGTGGGACATATGGTTTCAGTTCTCTTGAGTAATACATGTATTTTAAAGGGAAGAAAATTGTAGATCAAAAATACTAACTTGTCCAACTAACTGAGATCTGATTTCAAACTCAAGGCTTTTAACTAATAATACCTACCTCACTGTCTAAATAATATGCAATTCTTCTCATTTCCTTTGGAATCAGAAAGACCTTAATAATAGTACTTCTTTGTCTAATATGAAAGAATTAAAGTAAAATAAAACCACTGCAGTACGGTAAATTACCTGGTATGGCTTTTCTAGCCGAAAGTCTTTGTAAACTCCAAGGTGGAATTTGCTGTGAGCAACCAAGGAGCTTCTGATTGTTAAAGTCATCCACCTGGGGTATTTCTGTTAAGAGTGGCATAAAGCAATGTTTTGGGAAGTTCACTCTCTCTCAGATGCTTAGAATTCTGATGTTATGATTGGTTAGTTTGGCCACTCTGTCAGGCTCAAAAGGAGCCCTCCTAGAGACAGAAGGAGTCTGACTGCTGGCTGAGAAAGATGTGTGGCTGAGAAAAATGTGCTCCTGACAGACATGCAGTGCTGAGAAAGAGACACTGCGAGACATGTGCTGCTGAGAAAGAGACACTAAGAGACATGCACTGCTGGGAGAGAGACTTAGAGAGACTGCTGGCTGAGAAAGACTGAGCATAGTTCCTGAACTTGAATTGTAGCCTGGTGCTTCCCTAATAAACCTCATATCTGTGAGTTCTGTGTGGCCACTGCAGTTAATTATCGAACCCAGCAGAGAGGTGGTGGGTGCTGTGGAAGGAACAGTTGGTGTCAGGGTTTATGAAAGGGCTGGAGGGAGGCAATATGTCTGGCCTCACAGGAATACTGATGGTGATTCTATCTTCCTCTTGTGGGGTTAGAAAAGGTCAGAAGATGCAGTCTCCCTGCCCCTTTGGCACCACTGAACAGATACCAACATTTTCATAAACAATGCATATGAATGTATGTAACACAGTGCATCAGAGCAATTATTTTCTAACTGCTGACTTCAGGATTGCTCTAAGCCACCAGATTCACCTATAAACCACATTATAGAAGAAAAGAGATTATAAATGATTAACTTCAAGGACTAAACATCCAGTATTAAGTTCTTCTGGACATCTATCTGCAGTCAACCAGCTCAATACCCTAAGTTGCAACAAAAAAGGATTAAAGTTAGAAGAAAAAGAGGTGGTAAAATAAACATTGATGAAAATATTCCAAGTATGCTCAAATGATTCGAAAGGTTAAAACTGATGTTCTTGAGGTGGGGCAAGATGGCGG
>NW_006921603.1:17175172-17201163 GCF_000298275.1 Orycteropus afer afer | reverse complement strand
AATGAAATATTTTTCATTCTATCTTATCCTCAGTGTTAGAATGGTCTGTTATGTATTAGATGCTCCACAAAAATTTGTTCATGAATGACTGAATGAATATTCTGAAGATAACTTTTTTACCCTGGCCAAAAAAAAAAATCTAATCTTGTATAGTTATTAAGGAACCATTATGCCAAGACCAAATATGGTCCTACCTTGTCTGATATCAACTCTTTCCAAGATATGAGAAAAGCAAAGCATGATCTGTACTAGTTGAGATGACCATGTAAGGTTTCATAGCTGAGTCTCATTGCTTCAGCACTTCAAAACATGAAATAGAGACAAAGCAGCACAGGCAGGGAAAACTGGGAGAAGGAAACACCACGAGCACAGTATGATACCTGATGGAAGGCACACATGAGACATGAGAGATGGGGATAAACAGACAGGATAAAGAGTTTGGACTTTAAAATTTTTTGTTGTTGTTTTGTTTTTAAAAGTAAATAGTTTTAGAAAGGTCACTCCTGGAGACAGGATGAGCTATATAAATTGTGACCCCAGTGCAAAATGAAAATATGAGGTTCCTTGTTTAGAAACCATTAAGTGTTTCAAGAAATCACCATTAAAGCTTTAAACCAAACCCAAGGTTCTTCTAAGTGCAGGGTCTTGTGGACTACACAGGTCACATGCCTATGAAGCTAGCTGTGCTGACAGCAGTAATGCAGAGTGGGGAAGGCAAGGGAGTAGAAGCAAAGGATGTTGTGATAATAATCAAAGCAAGAAATGAAGGCTTGAGCTAAAGCAAAAGCAAAAGATGAAGACCTACATCTGCCCCTTAAGATAGCACCTTGAGTTAATCCAACAGACTGTGCATTTTCAAGTTTTAAAATAACTCTGTGGAAGGCTTCCAGAACCATCTTACTCCAATTTACTAATTAAGAGGAAGATCTAAGCTTAACATACTTTTGCTATTTTTGGCAGCCTTGGCTTTTCTTGGAGCAGAAAAGACACTATGTCCTCTAACCTGATACAAGATCAAACTTCCACTACATCTTTCAGGTCCCACCATGAAAACCTGGAAGATCAACAACCTCAGAGAAATTAATTTAAGATGTATCTGCATCTGAATGAAGACCTCATTACAACAGCAAACTGAAATAAAATAGTGTGTTATTTTTACCCAATAACAAAGGCCAGAAGGCAGGAAGCGACAGGAAAGAAGGACAATGGGGAAACTAGGGAGGAAGTGGGATGTCAGAAGATAGGGGTTCATTCCACCAAACTGGATCTTCACCTGCTTGTCAGTCAGTTTACTTGGAAGGGAAAGCAGTATCATTTTTAAATGTTAATGCCAAAATGGGATAAAATGATACCTTCTCCAATTTCCCAAGTAATACTAGAAAGAAAACCTGTGGACAGTCTTACACAGCTTTTGTATCCTTAGTACAGATACAGACTCATTAAAACCATTGCCATTAGTTAATTCCTACTCATAGCGACCCTATGTGATAGAAAAGAACAGCTCCATAGGGTTTCCAAGGCTGTAATCTTTACAGAAGGAGCTCTGATAGTGTAGTGGCTAAGGCACTTGACTGCTAACCAGAAGGCTGGCGGTTCAAATCCCCCAGCCACTCCTCGGAAGGAAGGTTGGGCAATCTACTTCCGTAGTGATACCGCCTTGGAAACCCAAGGAGGGGTCGCTATGGGTTGGGTCCGACTCGATGGCAAATAACAACAACAATCTTTACGGAAGCAGACTTCCAGATCTTTCTCTTGCAGAGCTGCTGATGGGTTAGAACCACCAACCTTTCAATTAGCAACCAAGTACTCACCACTGCACCACCAGGGCTCTGTACATATACACAAAACATACCCACACACAGAGGTAATTCATAAAACACCAGGAAAATTAAAAAAAATAAATTTAATAGACTTAGGGCATGTGAAGCAACCCAACAAGCTTTGCATTTTTTAAAGTTCACAACAACCTAAATACAAATCCATCTTATGTTTATGAGATTAAACATAACACCAATGATTAAGTCCACATATATATAAACTTTCTTCAGAAAAAGGAAGAGTACATTTCAGATTACAAAATGGTATGTATCACAAAATTAAATACACATACGTAAAGTTATGGATAAAGCATTGCCAATAGTATGTATATTAGAAGTCAATCAATGTTTCACATATTTTACAAAATATAAAATTTGTGGATATCCATATTAACAACCTTTTCCATTCAATAACTATTAAGTATAAATATTGAAATAGATAATATGATCTTGGTAACCCTGGGAAATATACAATTTCAATTCTAACCATATCAGATAATAAATTTTCAAAATTTAAGTTACTATTTGTATACTTATAGATTACTATATAAGTATATAAGATGCCCCACAAGAATTTGCTCATGAATGACTGAATGAACACTCTGAAGATAACTTTTTTACCCTGGCCAAAAAGAAAAAAAAAATCTGATCTTGTATCGTTATTAAGGAACTATTATGCCAAAACCAAATATGGTCCTACCTTGTCTGATATCAACTTTAGGTAAAATCCATCACTGGGAAAGAAATCTCTATGTTTCAAACCTCAACTCCTATTAACATTTAAGCAAAGGCAAGTGAAATCTTTTATCCTGTATGAATGTTTGCCTTATTTCTCTCATATTCTATTTTTTCAGTACTAACCCTGCAAATGCCAGCAGGACACTTATATAGATTATTATATAAGTATACAAATAGTAATCTTAAATTCTGAAAATTTATTATCTGATATGGTTAGAATTGAAATTGTATATTTCCCAGGGTTACAAAGATTTGTATATTTAATACTGAATTAAAAATTTAAGATAATACAGAATTTAAGACTACCTATGAAGTTGATCATCTCTCTAAAATTCATGCCTCTAGGATACTGAAAAGATATTTTTATTGGCTTCAATTCTTTCACATTAAAGTTGCCTGCATTCACATTAACAGACTGAAATAGATCATTATATTCAGGGCAGCAAATATGTCAAAAGACTGTCAACTGCTTTAGGGGGTGGGTGTTGGATACATATTGTAAATTATTTTAAAATTGGTTGAAAGGAAAATTCCTCTTTCTACATAACTAAGAAAGTCAATCAAGTGCATGGTATTTCTTTAGAAAAATCATAACAACACAACACAGATACTCAGGTAGCATTAAATCACTCTCTAGCCCTGCTAATTATTCAGGAAAGCCATCTCAAACATTCCAGAGAATGAATGACTTCCAAATACAAATAAATTCATAAATATCCTAAATGTGAAAGATTGGGGGGAGAGTATAGAATGGTACACTATTCAAAGGGGAAGGGAGAATATAGAGTATGATTGGTTTTAAATACTCTCTGAATCCAGTAAATATTCATTCAGCTGCTATTTAGTGAGCACTTACTATTTGACAGACCCTGTCCCAAGTGAAGGTTGTACATGGTGGCCAGATATGAGGTCTATCCCAGAGCTTAGAACCTAAACACTGGGATTTGGTACTAACCATGCAAAAGCTTTTCAACAGTGAATTTTACACTATGCCAGACAGAAAAATATTATTTATCACAATGAAGTTATATCAGCACTGAGATTGCCAATAAAGTTCCATGTAAATATATTACAAAGTAGGCATAGGTTACTGTTCACACAGTAATGAAGATATGTGATTGAACACTGAATCTGACAGCTAATTCACCTTTGACCATTGAGTTTATTCCTGAAAACACTACTCTGGAGTTACAGAAAGCCAACCAGATTTCCTCAGTCTCCTGACATAGGAGACAAAAATATCTGTTTTACCAAAAATGGAGATTAATCAGGTAAAATCCATCACTGGAAAAGAAATCTCTACATTTCAAACCTCAACTCCTATTAATAATTAAGCAAAGGCAAGTGAGATCTTTTATCATATATGAATGTTTGCCTTATTTCTCTCGTATTCTATTTTTTCAGTACGAACCCTGGAAATGCCAGCAGAAAGACACAAAGTCAACTGTGCTTTGTGACAGAGGCAAGGAAAATTACATGATTCATTTGTGTAATGACCCTCTCAGCACCCTTCAAGAGAGATTTGTTTTCACCCCTAGATCATTATTACCTCAATCCCAAAGTCACTCCAGTTACTCAGAACCACAGGTGAATATTCTCTCCTCAGAAACACATCACTTATTCAACCTAAGTTTTCTGGGCATCTGCTAGGTGCCAGTCTCTATATAAGTAACTACAGATACAAGTATAAGTACACTCTCCAAGGCTCACTAATGTGGAAGGGGTCCACACATCCATGAACAAATAATAATAAAACAACACAAGTGCTACAAGACAGGAGTGTACAAAGTGTCCCAGGGATACAGTGAAGGATGGATGCATGGAGATACAAACACTGCAATTACTAACCTTTATGCTAATTAATAATTTATATTAGAATAGATCTTTCCCAGGTAGGGCTCTCACAATCCGTTGAGTTGCAAGGAGATATCAAAATTAACTACATGGAAGTTGTCATGATAACTGAAGCTCTCTTACTGTGCTATTATGATCCAGGCATTCATTCAAAAATATTTAGAGTAATTACTCTGGGCCAGGAGCTCTGGTGGCATAGTGGCTAAGACACTTGCCTGCTAACCAGACGGCTGGCGGTTCAAACCCACCAGCCACTCCTTGGAAGGAAGGTTGGGCAATCTACTTCCGTAGTGATACTGCCTCGGAAACCCAAGGAGGGGTCGCTATGAGTCGGGGCCGACTCGACGGCAAAACAACAACAACAACAACTCTGGGCCAGGCTATGGCACATTTCTCTAAGTGTCAGGGAAATAACGAAGGGAGCACCAGGAACTATCCACTTCTGATGGCTTGGCCAGGCACCAAATAATTGACAACTCGGCCTATCCTAAACAGTTAAGTTTTAAGAAGCCTCTATCTTTCTCAGGTACAACCCAGAAATGAAAATAATGAAATTTAGTTTTATTGTTTTTCATCTACATAATATACCATTTACATGAAAGTCTGAAACAGACAAAAATAATATACATTATTGAGGGACAGACACATAAAGGGCAAAAGTGTACGATAAAGCAAGAGAACAAATACCAGAAGAAGAAAGATAGCGGTAGTGGTAGGGAGTTTTATAGAGAAAGAGCATATGGATGCTTTAAGGATACTGGTAATACCTGTGTCTTAGGTTGGGTAGTTACACACAATTGTTACCCTTTAAAATACACACACACACACACACACATACACACACTACATCTCTATCCTCTTTTTATTCTGATTGCCTATAAAGTGGGCCAAATTAGATAAAGAGTACAGAGCTAGACAGATGTCCACAAAATAGCAAATTCCCACAATGCCTGGCAAAGCCTTCAGAAACTGGTAACTAAAGTTCTTTTCGTTGTTCAAGCTAGAAATGCTGAAAGTGAAAGATCCCTATACAAGAGTTTGACTCCCTCAGAAGGCTGTCCCACCCTAGATGTATCAGACTTTATACAAGGGACAAAGAAGAGAAACTATTACTACCATTTAATACACACACACACACACACACATACACACACACAAAGAGACATGGTGAAACACGAAATGTAGCTTTGTGATTCTACAAACTTGTCTTCCCACTTGTAAGAATATTTTGGCCTTGACGTAGTTACTTGAAGAAAACTTTCATTCTATAAACTGTTTATCTTTGGTATCAAACTGATGAATCTCTTCTAGTATGAAAACACTTTTTAAAAATATTGGTTATAAAATAAATGTCAAACTCCTTTAGAAGCAGAAATCATGGGAAAAATACCTAAATTTAAGGTATTTTGGCACTTAGCTCAAATGACTCATTTCAGATACTCAGTATCCACCCTTCATTGGTCTTGCTCAAAGCCAAGTTGTTTGTTTTTTTCTTTCTCACCAAAAAGACATGGCCGTAACTCCTTGACACCTTGTGGAAGCTATGAAGAAAATCCTGGATCTACTGTAATGGTCACACACACTTCAGAGACAGGCTGCCTGAGTTCAAATCCTGCCTCTGCCACCTAAAGGCTATAAGACTTTGGTCAAATTATGTGTTTGTACCTCACTCAAGTTTGTGCCTCAGCTTACTTAGCTATGCAGTGTGAATAATATCACCTAGGGTTGTTTTAAAAGTTGCATGTAATCACTATGTGTAAAAGATTTGGAAAAATGTCTCTTTGCAAAATTGGTACAAGAACACAAAGATAATAATATATGTATTTGCTCCCATATGCCAGATGCTGTTCTGTTGTTGTTGTTGTTGTTATGTGCTGTGGAGTCGGTCGAGTCATAGCGACCCCTCCTTGGGTTTCCGAGGAAGTAGGATTGCCCAACCTTCCTTCCGAGGAGTGGCTGGTGGGTTTGAACCGCCAGCCTTCTGGTTAGCAGGCAAGTGCTTTAGCCACTATGCTACCAGAGATGCTATTCTAAGCTTACACAAATGGATTCATTTAATCCTGGTGATGTAGTGCCTAAGGCATTTGACTGCTAACCAGAAGGCTGGCAGTTCAAACCCACTCCTCAGAAGGAAGACTGGGCGATTGACTTCCATAGGGATACTACCTTGGAAACCCAAGGAGGTTTGCTATCAATGGGAATTGACTCAGTGGCAGTGAGTTTAGTTTTTGTGCTTTGGTTTTTTTATTTTTATTGTGATTTTGGGGAAAGTTTACAAAGCAAATTCATTTTCCATATAGCAGCTCACATACACTTTGTTTCATGGAATTGACTGCAATTTCCCAAAATGCAACAGCTCCCCTCCCATTTCCTCCCCATAGTTACATCTTCCCTGTATTCTTCCCTACCACGCACTCCTGACCCCTGAGCTGTCTCCCTATGCATACACAGCCTTTCTATTCTCCTGTGATTGATCTCTCCAAGGAGTGTATCTACCTAATGTAAATGTTCAGCTCATATGCCTGTCTTTTGTTTGGCTGGAAGCCACAGGTGTGGGTTTAATTCCAGACCTGAAGGGCAACTAGGGGCCATAGTCTCAGGGACTTCACCAGACTCTATCAGACCAGCAAACCTGCCCCCCCCTTTTTTAAAAAATTATTTTGAGTTTTGTTCCACATCCTTCTCCCATTCTATCCAGGATCTCCAAGTGGTTGACACTGGTATCTGGGTACCATTTAGTTCTTCTGGTCTCATAGTCACATAGGCTGAGGATCACATGGTGTACCAGTTTCTTGGACTAATTGTTTCCATGTGTCTTTGGCATTCTTCATTCTTCTTTGCTCTGGACAAGGAGAGACCCATTGTTGCATCTAGATGGCTGCTTGTAAGTTTTGTTTTTTTTTTAATGCATTTTATTGAAATATAATTTATGTACAGTGAAGTACACAAAACTAAAGTGACATGGGTCAATGCATTTTTTTTTTTTTTTTTGCAGTGTTCCCTCCCCTTTCCTCCCACCCCCGGCAACCAACAAAGAAAGTTTCCCTCCATATATAAACCTTTCCTTGACCCTCCACAATAACGAACTAATCCTACACTTGTCTTTCTGTCATTGACTTATGTCACTCAGCATAATGTCCTCCAAGTTCATCTATATTATGCCGTGTTTTGCAGACTCTACATTATTCCTTAGCACTACGTAGCATTCCATTATGTGTATGTACCATAGTTTGGTCATCCACTCTTCCACTATATATCTTAGAAATAAGCCCCTTAACAGATATGTAATTATTGGTAAATATGAATTAGTTGCTGTCATTTTTCTTAAGTGCTTTTTTGTGGTGTTGATTTCTTTGTTCCATATAATTTTCTATGCTGAGCTTATTTTGTTTATGAATCATATTATCACTTCCTTCATTGCTATTGTTTTAGTATTTGCTGAATATTTAAGCTGGTCCTCTTTTCTGATGTGAAGGTTTATCATTTTTCTTTGAGGTTACCCTGTGATTTATAGTTTTCTTCCAAGTTTAGAACAGTCCATTCTATCTTGTAGTTGTCTTGACTTCCCTACCACTTAGAAGTTCTGTAACAACACAGTTTTTTCCCTCTTTTTGGTTTGTAGTTGTCCTCATTAGTCAACTGATGTCTCTGATTCCCTGTTTACAATCTTGTAGGCTTATTTACTTTGGATACTTCCATAGCTGGGTTGGTTTCTGGGTTATATCATCATGTGTGTTAATGATCAGCTGTTGTTGGCTGTTGTTGCTTTTCTGTCCAAAGGGCTCCTGTTAGCATCTCTTGTAAGGTTGGTCTGCTTTTAACAAATTCCCTTAGTTTCTGCTTATCTGGAAATCTCCTAATTTCACCATCATATTTGAGGGACAATTTTGCCAGGTATATAATTCTTGGTTGAAAATTTTTCTCTTTCAGGGTTTTATATATACCATCCCATTGCCTTCTCACTTGCATGGTTTCTGCTGAGAAATCAGAGCTTATTCTTACTGGCTGTCCTTTGTAGGTAACTTTTTGTTTTTCCTGTGCTGCTCTCATGATTCTTTCTTTGTCTTTGGTTTTGGTAAGTTTGATGATGATTTATCTTGGTGATTTTCTTTTGGAATCTACTCTGTTTGGGGTTTGTTGGGCATCCTGAATGGATATATTCTCATCTTTCATTATACCAGGAAAATTATCTTCCAACAAATCTTCGACAATTTTCTCCTGGGTTTTATTTGTCTCTTCCTGTTCTGGAATTCGGATTACACATAGGTTATTCCTTTTGATGGTATCCCACAGGAACCTTAGGCTTTCTTCCTTTTGTTTTGATCTATTTTCTGATTTCTCTCTTTCCATAGAAGTGTTCAGGTATTTGCCTTCAATCTCCCTAATTCTCTCTTCCATTGATTCAATTCTGTTCCTTTGCCCTTTCAATGTCTTATCTATTTCTGAAAATTTAGTATTAATCTTTTGGATTTCTGTGTGTAGATTTTATATCATTTCTAATTTTTCATTTATTTTGTCATTTTGTTCTTGTATTGTCTTTTGAAATTGTTCTAGGGTTTTCTCTGTGTTTTCCTTGATCTGTCTCTCAATTCATTGAAAATACCTAAATATAACTCTTTTGAATTCCTTATCAGGGAGTTCCAATGCTGTGTCTTCCTCAGGGATGTGTTTTGGGTCTGTACCCTGATCCCTTGTTTCTCCTGCTTTCCCTTGCTTCTTTGTGTGGACTGTGATGCTCTGTTGTCTCAGAGGCATTGTGACATTTTTTGTGTTTTTATTTAATTGGTGATTGTATGGTGGAGTGACTTGTCCATGATTTTCATTTTCTTTGTATGTTATCTACACAAGCAGGGTACTGTGCTCCTCTATTCGCTAGTTGACAGAAATTATACACTCACCACTGACCTTGGAAAACAGCCTATTCTTACGTCCCTGGAATCTGAATGAGAATGCTATCACTTTAAAATCCAAAATGTTTACCACTTGTGAAGATTCAAAATGGCTGCACCCTCAGTCACTTTAAATATCCAAAGTGGCCACCACCTGTAAACATTCAAAATGGCTGCACCCTCGGTCACTTTATATATCCAAAATGGCTGCTGCTTGTAAACTTTCAAAATGGCTGCACCCTCGGTCACTTTAAATATTCAAAATGGCTGCCAGGTGTGAACAATCAAAATGGCTGTGCCCTCCAGACAGCAGTAAGTCAACAACTCAGGTTGTCTCCCCGCTTGCTGTTTCCTTTTCCTAGTCAAAGGCCATCAGCACAGTTGTCCCTGCAGCCCTTGGTGACCAAGGCTGATCTTTAGGTCAATTCTCAGGTCCCAATACTACTTGGAAATATTCAGGCTGTTGGTCCCATCAGAGTAGCTGACAGTCTGCAGCTCCGACCATGTCTGTACTCACTGTTTTCATTCAGGTTTTTCCACTATTTGGTGCCTAATCCACTTCTATAGAGTTCCTTTCAAAGTTCAGAGCTCCAGGATTATATTCTGTATCTCTGTCAATTGGTTTTTCTTCTCTTTGTTGAAGAGGGTCTATGTTGCTTGTCTGCCTATTTATTCCTCCATCTTACTTGAAGTCCAGTTTTTAGTTTTTTTAATAACCTATGAAGTCAATGCTACTATTTTGCCCATTATATAGACAAGGAAACTGAAGCATAGAGTTATTTGCCCAAAGTCACTTAGTTAGGAAGTGGCAGAGCCAGGACTCAAACTCAAGCAGGTGAGTTCCAAATCCATTTTCTTAACCATTGGATGCACTGTCTGTGAATGTTTGTGAGCACTACCTTGAAGAGAAGCACTTTAAGTGTCTGTGGACATTCTCCTGGAATGGTGATGCAAGCCCCTGTATAAAAGGTACAGGAACATAGTAAGAATTTATTTTTTCTGTGAACTTGTGGCAGGAGTTGCCACAGGCAGTATTACTAGTATATAATATGCCCTGTGGGGAAATATCTGATCCTGCTCTATGTAACCACCTCCCTTCCATTAAGCACTGTATCTCCATCTAAATAAATGCAGAACTTAGAGCCAATGTTTCTGTACCCTACCTCTGAATCAAACCATAAGTATCCTGAAATCCTACTAGTCCACCCCCTCACATCTCTGCAAGACTCTTCCCCTCTTCTCTGCTCTATCCTCCATAATACTGCCAGACAGATCTACCAAAATCATAAGCTGGCACAAGTTATTTCCTCCTCCAACATCAACAGTGCCTTCCCCTGTCCTACAGGCTGACATGGAAACTCCTTAGGGTGACATTCAAAGTCTCTCTGATCTACTGCCAAAACCTTACCACATATTACAGTCCCTTGGTAGCCCAACCTCTGACCTCTTCCCTGTGCCTGGCACAGAGTCAAGTGAGACTGTGGCCCCTTCCCTCAAACCATATATAGACCCATGAAAAAAGACAAGAGAGAGACAGTGCTATGATGAAGATGTGCCCAGGGCAGGAACAGAGGTAGCCACCTCAATTTGGCCTTAGGCACAAAGAGAGCATCCCACCCTGGAGCTCTGGTTTTGAAGGCTAGTAGAATTTAGCTGGAAGGATCACCATTCAAGTACTCTGCACACCAGTCACCTCATAGCCATGCCTTTTCTCACTTTACATACATCAACTTTGTTTCCCAGCTGCCCATTCTCCACTTTATTCTCCAGGGCCCAGACTGAAAGCTACTCTGAGAAGCTTTCCCTCATCATTTCCTCTTCTCTTACTTTCAGGATAGTAATTTTCTATTTCATAGCACTGGAGCTGAAGCTAGCCCATACAGTGCCTCTGCACGGATTAGAAAAGGCATCCCCTTTGGTGGCGTAGTGCCTAAGGCATTTGACTGCTAACAAGAAGGGTGGCGGTTCAAACCCACCAGCCACTCCTCAGAAGGAAGATTGGGCAATCTACTTCCATAGTGATACTGCCTCGGAAACCCAAGGAGAGGTCACTAAGAGTCGGATCTGACACAACAGAAGTGAGTTTGGTTATTTGATTTTGGCACCCTGGTAGCACAGTAGTTAAGGGCTGGGCTACTAATCGTAGGTTGGCAGTTTGAGCCCACCAGCCGCTCTACAGGAAAAAGATGTGACAGTCTGGTTCCATCAAGGTGACAGTCTTGGCAACCCTATGGGACAGTTCTACTCTGCCCTATAGGGGCAGCATGGATCAGGATTGACTTGAAGGCAATGGGTTTGGTTGTCTGATTTGTTTCAGGGGTCTGTCTTGGTTCTCTAGCACTGCTATAACAGAAATACCACAAGCAGATAACTTTAACAAATGGGCATTTATTCTCTTACAGTTTAGGAGGCTAGAAGTCCAAATTTAGAGTGCCAGCTCTAGGGGCTGGGTGAAGGCCTATCGACCTTAGCTTCAGCTCTGCCTCTTATTCCGGGCCCACTGGAGCTGGAGGCTTTTGCTACTCAGGCAGTTGCTGGCTGCTGAGGATGACAAACCCATGGTTGGCAGGTAAAATGGCACAGTCCCAAGATAAGCAGGCAACACAGCAGACCACTGGCTAAAGTCCAGTAATTGAAAATGAAGTCTCAGCCACATGCAGGATCCAAATATGCCAAAAGCTAAAGACCTTTCTCTATGCATCTCCTTAAATACTGGAAGCAAGCCACACCCCAAAAAGCAACTATTCAGCTGCTCACAGAACATTCTATCATGGAAGTGACTACAATCTCATCATGGGGAATAACTATATCCAGCTGCCCACCCACTCAAAATCATGGCCCAGCCAAGCTGACACAAAATCTCAACCACCACAAGGGCAGGTACAGCCCTGCAGGCACTCAGCTTAGTGAGCACACTATACCTATGCACACATTTCCAGAAAATACAATTCTTTCAGGCAAACTCAGGTCCATGCCAAGAAATACAGCGCAGAGGGCAGAACCAACACTGCAAGCCTCACACACATCCCTCTAGTTCAGTGGCCCCATGCAGGTCATGATCTATATAGTCATATGCAGGAGTCTTGTACATTTCACTCTTCTGTGTTGAACTGGGGTTGTTTATAAATTCTCCATACCAGAATATAAGCCCCTTGAGATTAGGGACTATTTTATTTTAAAAATCAACAAGAGCCACTCCATTTGAAATAAAGTACTGTCATATCTTTATACTCAGCATTCTCCCACACCAGGGTCCTACAAATTATTAGATGAGTTTTCCCCTCATTATACCATTTACCATATCTTATATCTACTGTATTGTTCAACAATTGATAGTTACAATCATGACTTCAAGGCAATTAAAACTCAGAAAAACCTTATCAATCACACAAAAGAATTATGCACAGTAATGTCTTCTTTAAATGTTATCTTACAATTTCATTCTTTTGTAAGCCTTTGAATAATCGAGTAAAGTGTATTACTGAATTAAACAAAACATTCTGTCACCCAATGATTCTATGTAAATGGAAATTTAGTACATTTTGTGAATGATTCTCACATCTATTGTTTCAATCTACACAAGCAAGTTGTATTTGGATCCCAAGCCTGACCTCCTAACAAGAAAGGATCTGTTCCTACAAGTGGATGCTTGCTACTCCTAAGCTATCTGACATTCTTAAACACCCACAAAATGTACATGAGTCAATTGAAAGATTTCTGAGATTAAGTTTCCACATTACTCTAACAGAAAACACAGAAAAGTTCAGCATCAAGCAAATAACTTATTTGCAAACTAACTGGTAGATATGTGAAAGTCACCCAAGTGAGAAGTTATACTAGGCCATACCACCAAAGTTCAGCTACTTCTCTTTGGGCTATCTCTTACTTTGGGCATTTGAGTGACACAGATAAGCCTTACCTTAAAGATTTCCTGATACATCACAACCCAGCAGGGATTTGTAAGCTATTTCTAAACAAAGTGACAAAGATAGTTTTATAACTTATTTAATATAAAAGTAATACAAAACTTTGAAACTATAAAGTAAGACCTTAATCCTATTCACTACCTGTTTCTTTGAACATCATCAGACTAAGATCCCACTGGGATCAAGTCATGGACCACACGGTTTCTTGAGAGAACTGTGACCTCAAACAGAATAAACCTTTCTTCAAAATCTTTCCTTTTCCATTTGGTCTCAGGCTAAAATATTTAGCTCCTAATGGGGGAAACTATCATTCGTGTTTAACTAAAGGAAATTGGAATTCACATGATTGCAATCTGTGACTGTGTAATCAACTATCCTCTAGGTCAAAAGAAGGTTAATCATAAAAAGGAAAAATTGTCTTTGAACTCAAGATTTGAACTCAAGCTTATGTCAAGTACAAAAGTGTAACCTCTTTATCACCAGTTGTGAATATAAAAATGAAAGGAATTCTTAATATGATTTATTTCCTGATACAAGTATTTAATGAAAGGACAATATTCTTTTCAAAATATTGGGATGACTTCATAATGAGGCAAGGAGTGAGTCTGATACAGAGAATTACTACATGGCTGGGAATCAGGAGTCTTGGCTCTTAGTTCTGCTTCCAACTTATCACCCACAGGTCTGAACACATCACTGTATTTCATTTCTTGTGGCTTCAAGTTGTCTCTTCTGCATAAGGGAGCTGAACCCTTCTACCTCAGTTACCTCTGTGTGCTTCAAACCACACTGACTTCCCTTCAGCCACTGAGTATTTTCTACCTCTCAGGGAAGGAGGGCTTTAGAGACTAAGGAGTCTCTCCACTTTCATGGACAGCAAAGGCACTGACCATTATACCCAGAACCAAGGGAGCAGAACCAAGACCTGAATTGTCTGTCAGTGTTCTTTCTATATAATACCTTGACTTGAAGATACCCTGGCAATGAGATCCAATGCTTTATTCGGCCTCTTTGCTCTTTTCTGTCAAGCCACACTAGATATTTACATTCACTTAGTCTAATTTTGTCCCCTGGGTCCAGAAACGTGTTGGCAGTGGGTATGTTTCTGTAATAGCCAAGATAAAAATATGCATGAACAACAGCCATGACTTTAGGTAGGGGAGGGGCTAACATTACTGAGAAAGAAGGTGATTTAATTGCTAAGCACAAAGGATATCCAGCAGATTCTTTATTCCTAAGCTTTCTCAACTCACCAGCAGATCAGTTATCATGTGACTATTCATATTGATTCAATGAATAAAATAATACAGTAACCTCATTTTAAGACTTTAAATAAGTAATGAAAGGAAAAGATATTAGGAGTTCCACAAGCCAAAACATTTTTGGATGTCTTATGTCAGGGGTATTTTCACAGCCAAGGATAGAAACACATGCATTTATAAACACACCATGAACATCTGGCATGGTACCACATGCTGCCTTAAATAAGCAGCAGAGGAAAAAGAGCAGGGTGGGATGCAGGTGACAGAAGTTGGCAAGGGAAAAAGACAAGTTACTTGAAAGATTTGCCAAAATCATAGATAAACTTTAGACTCAGAGAGTTAACCATCTTCTCAAGCTCACATTCTGCAAGTTGACCTTAGTATCCACCACACCAAGTACTTTCAGTACTAAGGAGTTAGATTACACTTCAAATCTCATGGGGTCCCTAGATTTTCTCACTCTGCAAACACCACAGACAAGTCACCAATATAATCTGATTATGGCCAAATTACTAGCCCCAGTCAGAGGACAGGGAGGAATTTCACTTTCAGAACAATGTAAGAATTCCTCCCAACTGCAGAAGGCCCAGGGTGTGAATTTGGCTGTGCCATGCACCTTGTTGGCTGCCTCACTGTGCAGGAGCTTGGCTGCAGACCAGCACAAGAGAAGCTGCTCTTCTCCTCCAGTGCCATCTGCTCAAACAGGATGGATTGTTATTGCTGTCCATGGGGGATTCTTCTCTGTCGTAACTTTCTGGCAATGCTCTGGTGGAGAACAGCAGCAAGAACACCAAAAATGTGTCCTGCTCATCAGCCTCCCAGGACAGACCTGCAAACAAAGGGGAAGGGGAGGAGGGAGAGAGCAGCCATGGACACTTTCTTATGCAGGGTCTTCTCGACTCCCTGTTAGTGCCATTGAGTCCTTCTGAGCTCATAATAACCCATGTGACAAAGCAATACTGCCTCATAGGGTTTTTCAGGCTGTTATCTTTACAGGACCAAACTGCCAGGTCCTTCTCCCGTGAGACCACAGGGTGGGCTTGAACTGCCAACATCTCAGTTAGCAGCCGAGCATTTAACCATCTGTTGCACCACTGGGGCTTCTTTCTCTGCTCCTGTTGGTATTGTTGTATGCCAATAAGTTGAATCCCACTCAGAGAGACCCTATAGGATGGAGGAGAACAGCCCCACAGGGTTTTCTAGGCTGTTATCTTTACAAACAGAGTGCCAGGTCTTTTCTCCCACAGTCATTATGCCACCAAGGAGCTTTGTAAGGTCAACTGATGAGCCAACATGCATTTATCCTTCAATACATAGAGAAAACAACAGCAATATTAACACCAGAAGTAACATTTGTTAAATGTGTATTGAGTGCTGGACCAGTGGGTGTCAAACTGCAATTGAGACCACTATTTTGTTTTTATGAAATTGAAAAATGTTTTGTATGCCAAAAATACTGTAAACTGTAAGATGTATATCAGTTTTATGTGTTGTATGTATGTAAGTAATTGCAAGATTAAAATGAAGTTTTTACCATGGATCACAATTAAAAAAAAAAAATTAAACATTGGGCCAAACCTTACTGCAAGCTCTTAGATGCATTATCTCATTTAATTCCAATAACAACTCTATGAAGAATACCATTATTATTCATATTTTGTAGTTAAGGATATTGAGATACAAACTGGTTGAGTAACTTGCCCTGCAGACTTCCCAGACTATCTGATCCTAGAGTCTATGCTCTTGGCACATGCCCTTTGCTGCCTTACCAGACACAGCCTCTACTTCCTCAGCAATTAGCCATTTCCTCCTAGCTCCTGCCTCACTGTCATTTTTTGTTCAACCGTCTACTTCTCTCTCCTTCTGGTCTGAGAACACCTCAATGGCAGGTCTTGTTCAGCTGGGTGACTTAAGCAAATCTTCATCGAGTAAGGATTCAACCAACAGTTTTTAAACTGAATAGATGAATGAAGAACTGGTAAAGAAAAAGAAAGAGAAGTAAAAACGATATGGCAAGAAAATATAAACAAACCTTGATGCTTCCCTAACCTAGATAAAGGAAAATTAAATCCCTACAACATATCCTCTCTTTATTAGACAGATATGGTGGAAATGTAGAAACTTTATAAATTTTATCAAATTAAAAGAAAAATATATTAAAGTTTCAAAGCTTCTGCCTAAAGCTTTTTTTCTGGGTCCTTTTTCTTTTCCAGAAAAAGCAACTTAATGAGTTTTGGGTTCAGCAAAGTAGGACCAGGATTTGTTTTAGGGTTTGGGGATGAAGAGGTAAACGATTCTGGGTAAGAAAGCAACAGGAACTGGAGAATTAGAAGCTGGGAGATAGCCAAAGAGCAAAGTTCACAGGAGGGAAAAGAGCAAAAACACTGTAAGTTGTAACTCTAACCCAAGGGAGGCTCAGGTAGGGGCTAGAGGAATGTTTGAAAAATGGTTGGCAGGTTTTTAGGATAATGGTGTCTAATATGCACATCAAGATGCTGCTTGTACCAGACTTTAATCTCCATCATCCCAAAACCTTCAATGCAAGTTTGCCACAAGTAATCACCTTGTGTTAGTGGTCCTTTGGAGAAGAAAAGAATACGGGTATTGTCCAACATGGGTAAAGTCATGTAGAAAAGGGCAGCCTTTATAAGAAAAGAGCTGAAAAGTAGAAGTGAAGAATTCCAGATAGGGATGAAATCTGAGGAAGAGATGACCAGGGAAAGTGCTCAGACTAGAGGTAACATGGAGTGCTAGGCTTTCTGTGAAAAAGGGTAAGAGTCAAGTCTTTCCATTTCAATAGATACTGCTGGAAGACTTGAGGATACTAACACCAGTTTGGTAACAAAAATGGACCAGCCAAGTGCTAGAGATTATTACTCAATCACCCCTCCCCCAGTCTGAGAGCAAAATTGTTTCCCTAGAATTGTTACACCCACATCAGACACCAAGATGACTCAACATTAACGACCAAGACTTTTGGTTTGCAAATCTCTTTAAAACTCAGTTTAAGCTTCAAGATCACAGTAGAAGGTCCTGGACAAGAAGGGAGAAAAAAATGTAGAACAAAACTCAAAATCATAAAAAGGACCACACTTAATCATCTGCTAGAGACTGGCGGAATCTCTGAGACCAAAGTCCTTGGACATCCTTCAAGCCTGGAACTGAACCCACCCCCTGGGGATCAACTTTCAGCCAAACAGTAGACAAGTCTATAAAGTAAATAACACCTGAGAGGAACATACTCTTCAATATAATCAGCTATAGGAGACCTCTGGTGGTATAGTGCCTATGGCACTTGACTGCTAAGCAGAAGGCTGGTGGTTCAAACCCACCAGCCACTCCTCAGAAGGAAGGTTGGGCAATCTACTTTCGTAGTGATACCGCCTCGGCAACCCAAGGAGCGGTCACTATGAGTCGGGGCCGACTCGATGGCACATAACAACAATAGGAGACCAAAAGGCTAGCATTTGCCCACAAAAAGCAAAGCTCAGAAAGCAAGATGAGGCAGGAAAGTAGGATGAACGGAAACAGGAAACCCAGGGAGGAAGTGGGAAGAGTGAGGTTACATTGAGGGGGACTGCAACCAGTGTTATGAAACAAAATGTTATGAACAAATTGATACAAAATGTGCATAAACTGTTAAATGGAAAACTACTTCACAGTTTACAAAACTTTCATCCAAACTCTACAATAAAAAGAAAAAATGATAAAAACACCTTACTTAGAAAAACAGAAACAAAACTCAGTCCAAGCTGGCCAAGAAACGTAAATAGTGAGGAGGAAGAGATGAAAGCAATGGATTCTATCTTGCAACTTTGGAAATCTTACTTCAGTAATTTAAAGGTGAGCTGAGCTGATAAATGGGAAACATTAAGCTCTGTCCATCAAACCAAAGACTGCTTTCTAGGTAAGGCAATCTATTCCCACAGAGACCTCCATTCTCAGGTGAGTTCCCAGATATCTGAAACTGTCTCCTAATAAATCGACCTGTCTATAGTGTATCAGCCCCTTGATTTTAATCCCTAAGCTTTTTCTATACTCAAGTCTACATCTTCTTCTGATCCATGCTACTATTCCAGATAGCATATTCATGAAATTGAATTCTCCACCAGATATACTAGTTCTAGAGTCATTTTAACATTCTCCACCTGTCAAAATAAAGGAGGAAAATCAAGTAGGCTTATATACCATACTTTTACACAAATAACGTGCCTGTTCTATGTTTGTTTGCCAACTGTGCCCACTTCATCCCAAGTATTTTCATAAGTACACTATCCCTTTTTTTTTTTTTTTTTAACATGTTGCTGTAAAAACTTAGCACAGCATGCTTCCAAAAATACCTAATGGGGACTGTTGGCCAACACATGTAAAATATGTGCATTATTTGTGTGAAAATATGGTAGTTCAACAGCTGCCACAGCTGCTCTCTAAAAACTGATACAAAGAAGGTGACACACATTGTCTTGTGACAAGAATTACCCTGCCTTTAATGTGCTGGGCTGCTGACCCAAAGGTTGGAGATTTGAGTCTACCCAAAGATGACTTGAAAGAAAGGCCTGCCAATCTAGTTCAAAAAAAAAAAAACAGCCATTGGAAACTCTATGGAACATAGTTCTACTCTGACACACCATCAGAGTGTGATAGTTCTACTCAGCCATCACCACGAGTTGGAACTGACTTGGTGGCAACTAGTTGGTTGGTGAGTTGGTATTTTTTTAACACTAGCCACAAAATACCTGGTGGTGTAGTGGATAAAGCATTTGGCTGCTAATCAGAAGGTAGGTGGTTCAAACCCAACAACACGGCATGGAGGGAAGATGGGGCAGTCTACTTCTGTAAAGATTTAAGGTCTCAGAAACCCAATGGGGGTCGCTATTGTCGGAATCGACTCCATGGCACTGAGTTGGGTTTTTTTTGTTGTGGTTTAAAAATGATCAAACTTGTGTACAAAGCCATCTTAGCAAGACAAGGCAACAATGTCTTCAGCAACCAGCAAAATAAAATTATGCTTTAAAATCACTCCAGTTCTCAAGTACATAAATAGATTTCACTTATATTTAAAAACAAAATGATGAAATATTCGGGGACATTTATATCTAATCAAATCCAGTGATAACAGACAGCTATGGTGCCTATTACTCAGTGTATTCAGCTCTATGCTTTTTACATAAAGCATCAACAACATCCAACAACCTTTTAGAAACAATTATTACTACTACATTGGGCAGAAAGCAACATTGAAAGACCACTACAACATGACTGCCACCCTAACAGGGAGCTGCCTTGCCTGAAACTCTAAACAGAAAAGTGCTTTGGATTACATGTGCACTGTGTCAAGAATAAAACTGTAAAAAGTTGTGTAAAAAAAGTTTTTTGAAACTTTTTTTTGCTGCTCACTGGCTATTAACTGTGAAGTAGACTTTCAAAGTCTGATCACAATCTAGGTGTTAGAGCTACATGATTAAAGTCAAAAAAGAGCAAAACTAGAATTGTAGAAAGATTCTATTATCATAATTTAACTTCTAGAAACTTCCCACTCTCCAGTGAATTCCTGGCTGCTGTCACAGAGAACATTTCATGGTGCCTAATAGTAGTTCCAACTACAGCTCAGCCACCATCTGTGTCTGTCTTTCACAGTCCCAGCCATCAAGTAGAAGCAGTGTTTCAGTCTGTGTGGTTTGGCAAGGCTCCTCTTGACATCAGTGCACTCATTTTTGTTTTCTGCAGTTTGAGACCCAGCAGCATTTGAAACATGACATGCAAACCCTTTAACAGAAGACAAGGAAGAACTACATCCTCTAATACCCTAAAACTAATCTTGGGTACAAGATTTGAGTTAATACTCTGAGAGAACCTAACAGAAATATCTATCCTTAAAAAAAAAAAAAAAATCCTTCTATCATGCTCTTAAATAAAATTTATTTCCTCTATAAAGCCGACATGACAGCCATCAACTACTAACAATAAGCTCAGCATACTAGACCAGGACAAGGGTAAAGCAACTGAGACACTCACATTAGGCAAAAAATGTAAGAGGGTACCAAAACCAAAGGAACAAAAAACAGTAATTAAAATAATAATACTTTAGTGCAATATTTTTAAAATATCAAAATTAACGTAAAACATCTACAATGAAAAACTACTAAAATTTTAATAAAGACAGAATCCAACCCTGAATTTATACAATTTGCTTACTCATCTTATCCTAATCCTCAATTTTTCAGATCTGGTCTTTATTTAACATTTTGGGTTTGTTTGTTTGTTTAATTTTAGTGTATTAAGATATTATTTATCTTGATTACTGAATCCATTTGGCAACTCCTTAAATTTTTCATTCCAGGAGAGGGCCTCATTCTCCTCATTCTACTTTCAGTGCTGCCAACACCTATTGTTTAATACTCACATGGAAACTCTGTGAAGTAGTTACCACTACTCTCATTTATAAAGGAGATTGGCTCCCTTAACTCAAGGTCATAGAAAAAGGGTGGCCAAGTTAGATTCCAAACCAAGCTATCTGACTCCAGAGCCCACATTTTTAAAGACAGCCATACTCTCTCTCAGAGCTTTGTATCACCAAGAGATTTAGTATAAGCTGATATAGTCCTGGATTTTATAAAGTAACAGTATGTGAAAACAATCTAAATAAACTACAATTAAAGACAATTTAGAGAAATTTGGTCATGCATTGTTCATCACTGACCAATATCCTGCAATATTTATATTCTTAAAGTATGAATTCCACCATACTCCCAACATTTTACTAATATGTCTTACCACAGATTCTATATAGCGATGCTAACCCTCAGAAGGAGCCAGGGGAGATCTCTGTTCCCTGACTCAAAGGGCAAGGGTACAGGTCTGAGAAGCCAGTATCTACACTTAAGTTTTGATATATCCCTGGTTGTTGTTCATGGGTGCCATTAATTCAATTCCAACTCACAGTGATCTCATGTAACAGAGCAAACCTGCCCCTTAGGGTTTTCTTGCCTATAATCTTTACAGAAGCAACAATTTCAGGTCTTTCTTCCACAGAGCCACTGGGTGGGTTTGAACCACCAACTTTTCAGTCAGTAGTCAAGTATATACCTTCAAAGTAGCATAGGCTTTAAGAGTCTAATCTAGCTACACTGTGAAGCAAGTCTCAGGAAGACTTAATAATACAAATGACTATCTGCAGGGCATTGCTCAGAAATATTCCCCCAAATAATGTGTTCACTTAGAAAGAAAATAGAATTTGGAGAGCAAACCCACCTCAGGTACCCTGGTCCCACCTCACTTAGCCAATAGTAAGGGGTGGCCGTTGTCGTTTAAAAGGATCACAGTGAAGTTTATTCAGAAGCCAAGATGTAAATGAATCTAGAAACACTATCATGGGAAGAACGGTTGAAGGAATTAGGGCTATTTTTCTTGGTAAAAAAAAGGCAATTTAAGTTGGGGAACTGGTGCTTTGCAACTCCTTTCCATTATCTGAAGAGCTAGTGGGTTTAATTTGTGTGACACCAAAAGACTGAACTTGGACAAATGGATGAAAGTTTATGGATGACAATTTCAAGGAACTTGCTTTCATCTTGACACAAGGAAAGAAATCTAACAATCACACCTGTCCAGCAATGAAAGGTCCTGCCTCCAGAGCTGGCTGTCAGCTCCTACAGAACCAGCACAGAATGGCCGCTTGGACAAAATGACTTCTAAAATCCCTTCTAACTCTAAGACATTAAGAAATGGAACAAATAACTAAACTTAACACATTCATTGTTATGCATAGTGTTTAGTTCCTAAAAGCCCTAGAAAACTAAAACAAAACTCTGAGCTCAACAAAAGCACAGTTTCTTGCATTTCATCTTGCTCTAAGCTAGAGTCTTAGTTTTTACAAACTAAGCCACTTAAGTAACGGAAGTTAAAAATCAACCTGCTTTTTGGAAAAACTAAATTATGTCCTGAGACAGTATTCATAGTTACCAATAAAGAAGACGTACACTCATATATGCAATCAATATTTCATAGCTATTGTGGAAATTACATTGGCTATTCTTAACAAGATCAACTGATGTCACATAGATGAAAAATATAGAAGCAGTCAATCAGAAGTTAGGAAAACAAATCAAAGAAAAAGTTGAATCACATATACCAGCAACCCAGTACAACACAAGACTTTGAAAAAATGTATCCAACCAGACAAAAAAAGGTAAACTTAGAAAACTGCCCATCTTAATGGTAACACAATTTTAAAAAATCAATTATAGGTCCAGAAAGTCTTCCAAGAGAGGTATAGATGGTAATTTAATGCAGGAATTTT
The DNA here is from genome assembly GCF_000298275.1 of Orycteropus afer afer. Classification (NCBI taxonomy): domain Eukaryota; kingdom Metazoa; phylum Chordata; class Mammalia; order Tubulidentata; family Orycteropodidae; genus Orycteropus; species Orycteropus afer. The sequence goes on along the minus strand of NW_006921603.1, from coordinate 17,178,381 downwards.
TGTTTGGACAAGGCTAGACACAATAGAAGTTCATGGGAAAAATTGGGAAAAATAAGAAGGCACCACAACCAACATGGGCTTTGAAAACAGTGAGTACCTGCAGAGTTTGCTGGGTGGTCCATGCCCTCACTCCCACCCCACATATGCCTAAATCCCACTGAACTGTGCCAGTGATTCCATTTCAACCACCATGTTCCCTGGGAAAATTTTTAATAAAATTGAAGCATTATGACTCCAGAGAGAAGTGAACAATACAGAGAAACCTCCTATTTGCCAGATATTTTAAATAGATGACATCATCAGACCTTCCCAACAGTCTTGTGACGTAGGCATTCTTACAAAAGAGGAAATGGAACTGAATTAACATTCTCAAAGTTTAAAAATCCAATAACAGTTTGAGTCAGAGGTTTGCTTAACTTTAAATTCCACAATATTTCTTCTATCTCATATAGTCTACTCCTGAATTCATTATTTCTATACCAAAACCCACTGGATACCTCCACCTGGAACTTTCCACAGATGCTTTAAACTCAATATATCCCAAACTCAAAAACTCACTATCTTCCTTAAACCTTGTCTTCCCTCCTTCTATAGGACTACCTTACCCCCAATCACTAAAGCTAAAACCTTCAAAGGGCTACAATCAGCTCTGTCCTGGCCCACCACTCCCATACACAGACAGCCATAGCAGGTACTACCTGATACATTACTATCTCTCAACTCCTCCTAATCCTCTTCTTTCCATTGGTTTTATACTATATCCAATCTCAACTGTTCTGACACTATCTTAGCTGTGCTCCAGTTTCTTTCCACTCTACTCTAAACTTTGCTGAGAAATGCAACTATGATCACGTCATTAAAGGGTTCTGAAGAAGTCATTGACAACCCCCCCCCCCCCCGCCGCCCCAACATTCCTACTTATGAACTCAGCCTGGAACTACATATAACCCAGGGGACCTTTCCAGCTTCCTCGCATATAGTTCCTCAAACTCCAGGTTTCAATCAAAATACCTTTAATTTTAATCACCAAGATTCAGACAAGATCCTTCCATCAAAAATACCCTGTTTCCACCTGTGAGGACCTTACCCACTCTCCAGGCTCAGTCCCAATGCCATCTCTCCTATAAGTCTCTCATTTACTCTTTCTTATAGAAGTGAAACAACTATTAAGTACTAACCCTACATTAGACAAAGGAGCTCTGGTGTTGTAATGGTTAAGGCATTTGGCTGCTAATCAAAAGGTCAGTGGTTTGAACCCATCAGCCACTCTTCAGAAGAAAGATCAGTTAGTCTACTTCTTTAAAGATTTACAGCCTTGGACACCCAAAAGGGGTCACCATGAGTCAGACTCAACTTGATGGCAGTGAGTTTGGCTTAGTTTGTACATTAGACAAGGCCCTAGGTGGCACAAAATGTTTGTGCTTGACTACCAACCAAAAGGTTCTCAGTTCGAACCTATTCATTAGTACCCTGGAAGAAAGGCCTGGTGTTCTACATCTGTTAAGATTACAGCCAAGAAAGCCCAACAGAGCAGTTCCACTCTGTGATACAACTCAACGGCAAGTGGTATGTTAAGACACCAGAGATACAGAAATGAACTCAATAAATATTTATACAAGTAAATTCTCCTCCTACTGTTCTTTCACAATTTTTTTTCATTCCTTTTAATAGAACTCAGTATAATCTGAGTGCTAAAATAATACACTGGGAACATCCTTATGAATTCCTTGAAGGTAGAGACCATTTCTTATTCCTATGAAGATGTTACTAGTATCCAGTGATTCAACAAGTACTTACTGAAGTTTAAAATCTGCCCACTTGTCTGTTGCTGTTGTAAGAGTTTCTTACCTGTTCTCTCTTGTTTTACTTTAGCACCCTCCAATCCATCTTCCAAAAAGTCTAAATAACCTATTCAAAATGTGAGTCAGATGTCAGTCCCATGTTTAAAACCAATGGCCTCATCTTAATTAGGCAATGGTGTTTTAGATACCAAAAGTACAATGGTACTTGTACCAAAAGTACCAATGACAAAAGAAAAAGTAGACAAACTGGATTTCATCAACATTTAAAACTTCTGTGGATCAAAAGACATCATGAAGGAAGTGAAAAGATAACATAAGGAGAGAAAACATGAGAAAACTGTATATTTGATAAGGGACTTGTACCCAAAACACATGGAGAACTCTTACAACTCAACAATGGAAAGACAAACAACCCAGTTTTTCAGATGAGCAAAGGATGTGAATAGACATTTCTCCAAAGAAGTTATACAACCAATAAGCACTTGAAAAGATGCTTAACATCATTTGTCAATAGGAAAATGCAAATCAAAAATAAAATAAGATACCACTTCACTCCACCAGTGTGGGTATCTCACCATAGTAAATGCAGGCATATAACGTTTGTCAAATTACTAATGAAATTACAGCAAATTCAGACATTATTCTAGCACTATACCATTGGGAAGGAGTTCTGGTGGTGTAGTACCTAAGGCATTTGACTGCTAACCAGAAGGCTGGCAGTTCAAACTCACCAGCCACTCCTCGGAAGGAAGGTTGGGCAGTCTACTTCCATAGTAATGATACTGCCTTGGAAACCCAAGGAGGGGTCGCTATGAGTCAGATCCAACTTGACGGCACTGAGTTTGTTTTTTTTTAGTATACCACTGAAATCCAAAGGAATTTCTACCTCCTTAAAATTACAGGCCTATTATTTCAGAACTTATTTTTATCTTTTCTGGGCATGGAAGAGTGTGTCCTTTTTTTTTTGCAGTGTTCCCTCCCCTTCCTTCCCACCCCTGGTAACCAAAAAAGAAAGTTTCCTTCCATATAGAAACCTTTCCTTGACTTTTTATAATAATAAACTAATACAATATTTGTCCTTCTGTGATTAACTTATTTCACTCAGTATAATGTCCTTCAAGTTCATCCTATGTGTGTTTTATTGACTATGCAAAGGCATTTGACTGTGTGGATCATAAAATTAAGGGTAATGTTGAGAAAAATGGGAATTCCAGAACACTTAATTGTACTCATGAGGAGCCTGTGCATAGACCAAGAGGTAGTTGTTCAAACAGAACAAAGGAATATTGCATTTGGTTTAAAATCAGAAGTGTGTAGCCAAAACTTGGAAACAACCTAGATGTCCAACAACTGAGGAATGGATAACCAAACTTTGGTACATTCACACAATGGAATACTATGCAACGC
>NW_006921603.1:17165986-17174667 GCF_000298275.1 Orycteropus afer afer | reverse complement strand
TTGGTCAATGACATGAGACAAAGTATATGTGAACTGCTGTATGAAAAGTGAATTTACTCTGTAAATCTTCACCCAAATCCTAATAAAAAAAAAAAAAATCAGAAGTGTGTGTGTTAGAGCTGTACCCTTTCGCCATACTTATTCAATATGTATGCTAAGCAAATAATCCAAAAAGTTGGACTATATGAAGAATGTGGCAGGATTAAAGGAAGGTTTATGAACAACCTGACAAAAGCTTTCTTGCTGAAAGTGAAGATGACTTGAAGCACTTACTAATGAAGATCAAAGACTACAGTCTTCCGTATGGATACAGCTCAACATAAAGAAAATGAAAATCCTCACAAATGGACTAGTAAGCTGCATCACATTAAATGGAGAAAAGATTGAAGTTGTTAGGGTTTCCATTTTACTTGAATCCACAATCAACACCCATGGAAGCAGCAGTCAAGAAATCAGATGTCATATTGCAAAGGGAAAATCTGCTGCAAAAGACCTCTTTAAAGTGTTAAATAGCAAAGATGTATCTTTGAAGACTAAGGTGCACCTCACCCAAGCCATGTGTTCTGGTTACCTAGTGCTACTCCAAGAGAACCGGCATGAGACACTGACAGCCTCATCAGCCCACAGAGGAAAAGCTTGATGCCTTTGGTTAGGCGGCTTACTGGCGGAGTGGATTGCCTTCGGGCATTAATTGGTAGAAAAGATAGGCATGACATGGAGTAGTAGGTTGGCCAGCCCATGGTGCAAAAAAGCCAAGTGCTTTTTGGGCAGGGTTTTTCAGCGGAGTGGGCTGCCTCTGGCATTAATCAGCAGAAGTAGAGAGACCAAGGAAACGGAAGCAGAGCTGCCTCAGCCTGAAAGGATAGGAGGACCATGGGGGTGGAATGATCACAACCCCCTAGGTTTCGAAGAGCCAGGCCTTCACCAACTTGGTTCTGGAGTGTGGGGTTGCTCGTTCATGTGAGCCAGTGGGACAGAGCCATAGCCACTGCCCAAAAGTGAGGGGGTGGGGCTGCCCTGACCAAGAGGGAGAAGAATGGGGCCCACCAGGCCAAGGGGGTGAGGTCGCCATTCAGGAACTAGGGGACTGGAGCCACGCAGTGGAGGAGGCCTGTACAGATGCCAAGTTGACAAGGGGGTAGAACTGTGGTGGTTATGTTTGTGTGTCAACTTGGCTAGGCCTGGTTGAGTGGCTGGGCAGCTGGATGTAGTATTACCCATGATGATACTGGTAATTAACTCCATGGTGGACTCTACTATGAGCAGCTGAGTAGCTGCCTTTGGGTATGTGGTCTGCTTCCTATATATAAGTAGAAGCTTTGAGAATGGTCTCTAGCGTTGGACCCTGCATGTAGCCATGTCTTTGCTGAGCAGCCTGCTGTGCTCTGCCGACCTTGGGACTTACAATGGACTTAAGTTAATGGCCTGCCGTGTGGTTTGGTAACATCGGGACTGTGCCTCTTTACTTGTCAACCTTGGGCTTCTCAGCCTCAGCAGCCAGCAGCTGAGTGAAGAAACGCCTCTAGCTTCAGTGGGCCGGGAGCAGGAGGTAGAGCTGGACCCCTAGGTTGAGGGGCTTTCACCCAGCCCCTAGAGCCTGGCACTTTGAACTTCGACTTAAAGCCTCCAAATTGTAAGAATAAACTCCTGTTTGTTAAGTCCATCCTGTTTGTGGTATATATTCTTGTCAGAGCGGCACTAGGTAACCAGAACACTATGGTATTTTCAATTGCCTCATACATATGTGAAGGCTGGACAATGAGTAAGGGAGACCAAAGAAGAGTCGATGCCTTTGAATTCTGGTGTTAGTGAAGAATATTCAAAGTACCATGGACTGCCAGAAGAACAAACAAATTCATCCTGGAAGAAGTGTAGCTGGAATATTCCTTGAAAGCAGGAATGGCCAGACTTCATCTCACATACTTTGGTCTCGTTGTCAGAAGGGACCGTTCCCTAGAGAAGGATATCACACTTGGTAAAGTGGAGGGTCAGAGAAAAAGGGAAAGACCCTCAACAAGATGAACTGACACAATGGCTTCAACAATAGGTTCAAGAAGAGCAAGGATTGTGAAGATGGCACAGGACCAGGTAGTGTTTCATCCTGCTGTACACAGGGTCACTATGAGTCAGAATTTACTCAACAGCACTAAACAACAACAGCATACCCGGATGGCAGCCTGATCTAATGGGAAGTTTAACCCTGGTTCTAGAGTCCTAACTGTGAATGCCAGATTTTCTATTTAACTTGCTGTTTAACGTAGGCCAAATGACTCAATACCTCCGAGGCCTTTTATTTATAAATTATGTAATACCAACTGCTCTGTAGCTCTGTATATGGACTAGAGATACTCACTGCCATTGAGTCAGCTCTGACTCATAGTGACCTTATAGGATAGAGTAAAACTGTCCCATAGGGTTCCAAAGAGAAGACTGCCACAGCTTTTCTCCCATGAAGCAGCTGGTAGGTTTGAACTGCTGACTTTTCCTTTAGCAGCCAAGAGCTGAACGCCACACCACCACCACCAGGGCTCCTTATGGACTAGAGATAATATGCATAAATAATTCATCCCAGGGTCTGGTTCGTGCTTGGTCCACTGAAAAGGTTTACCAAGTCATAAGAATTGAGAAATGCCAGCGTCACAGGTTGTTACTGACCAATAAAAAAGTGCTAAAGATCAGAAAATAGTTCACTTCTTGCTTCCTGGGAATTTGGTGAGCAGCAGTGACTTTGCATTATTTCTACACTTTCAGTTGCTCTGCCTAAGTGAGGGATGCTTGCTGCCAGACCTGTTATTTAGCTACTACAAGAATTTGTGGAATCTGGAGATGAGACTGTTAAAATATAACACTAGACACCTAACTGTACTTCATGAAGCTGTACAAATGAGACCTTTGTACTATGTCTTAAAGGCCAACCTGAGAACTAAATATCAAGTGGAGGGTGGGAAAAAGCACATAATGTTCCAAAAGCCTCTACTCTCTCATCTTTTTAAAAAAATCTAGTTTGCTAAAGGAACGTACATGGTTGACATGTATCACCCACTGTGAACATACACTGTCTACAACTTTACAAAGAAACTGTAATTTCCAAGTCTATAACCCTTCTCACAACATGGACAAATACAGAGATTACTAAAGAGTGATTTAAAAAGCCTCAGAAACCCAAGGAGGGGTCGCTATGAGTCGGATCTGACTCCATGGCAGTGGTTGCATTTTTGTTTTGATTTAAAAAGGAAACAGGCATGAGAGAGATCACGATGCCAGATTAGTCAGATACAACATGACATCCCTCTGCAGGAAAGACCCAAAAAACCAAGTGAAACAGATAGAGACCACAATCTTGGAACACTGAGCAAGAAATGAAAGGATAAAGAATTAGATCAACTATCAACTGGAAAAAGAAACTGATCAAAAACAGCAAATGAGGAAAGATACAGAGTGGAGATGGTCTGTTAATCAGGCAGGTGCAGTGTGGCTATCTTGAGACAAAGCCAGTAGTAATGCCAGGTGAAGAGCATAGAAAAGCAACTTCACAGAATTCCCAACAGGAAACAGAGAATCCATAGACATATCTGGAGTGAAGCAATGTGAGCAGCACATGACCTGGACCTAAAAATGGACAATACAGGAGGGAGGGTAAGAGCACCAGGGATCCCAGGGTCCACAGAGCTGTGAGGGAGCCACAGACAGGCAGGGTGGCAGCGGCATGGTGAAAATGGTATAACAGACCCATAGAGTATCAGCAGGAAGTCCCCACCCAACCCACTGAGTCTGCCCCAACCAGCCAAGTGGCAAGACAGTGTTCTCACATTCCCATCACTTGACTCAATCCCTGCCCATGCCTGCTGTGACCTCCCAAGAAATGGGGGAGAGTTCTTGCACTCCCAGCCACCTGACTTGATCCCCCGCTAGAGCTGGCCATGATCTGTCAAGCAGTAGGAGAATGTTCTCATGACCCTAGCCATCTGATATGACCCCCTCCTGAGCCTGACCTGATCCACCCACATGGTGGAAATGTTCCTGCACTCCCAGGCACCAAACTTGACCCCCATCAGAGCCTGCCCCATCAAGTGGCGGGGCAGCATTCTCATAACCCAGCCACTTGATTCTCACCTCAGCCTACCTCAACCCACTGAGTAGAATGGCAAGGGAGCATTCCTGCACCCTCAGTCACTTGACCCAACTCCCACCTGAGCCTGCTCCAACCCCATGTCCAATGGGGAAGCATTCCTGGCCTCTTGGCCACCTGCTCTGAACTCATTTGAGCCCACCCCAACCAGTCAATTGGTAAGGGAGTATCCCTGCACTCACAGTCACCTGTCTTGACCCCCACACAAGCCCACACCAATGCCCCAAGTGGCAGGGAGCATTCCTGTGCTTTCAGCCACCCACCCCAACCCCCACCCAGGTCTCCCGGACAACTCCAAGTGGCAGGGGAATATTCCCATGCTCCTGAATGCATGTTCCAAACCCTGCCCTCCTGTAAAGCAGTGGAGAATCATTCTTAAGCTCCCAGCCACCAGCCATACTGCCCACCTACCACCCACACAACTGGAAAACTGTAGAGACAGCTTCCACACTGCGGGACCAATGATAGGCAATAGCCAGTGCCTGCCCAGCCTTCCCTCAGACATCTTGCATGCCCAGAGAACAGCAATGAGGGCTCGTCCTGCTAGACAGGAGACAAGAGGTGAGCACTCTCACGCCACCAGAGACACAGTCAGCAAAGCACTCTCAACCCACCCACCCTAATATATCAAAATAAAACAAAACAAATATTCAGGACAAAGAAAACAAATATACAATTAGCCAATCAATCAATAAACACCTAAATGCATTACAGACAACAGACGATATGAAATCACATTTAAAAAAAAAAGGAAAAGATGTCTCAACCAAATGAACAAAATAAAAAGGAAAAAAATTGCTCAGAGGATAAAGTTGTACAGGAACAATCTGATAAGGAATTCAAAACATTTGCATAAAGATCCTCAATGAGATCAAGGAAAATACATCTAACACCAAGGAAAAAAATATCTAGGAAATTCAGTAAAACAATACAAAAACAAAATGATAGAATAAATAGACAATTAGAGACTATATAAAAACATCAACTAGTAATTCAGAAGATTAATAATAAATTATCAGAAATATCTAACTCAATGAAAGGACAAGAAGTAAAATGGAATCAATGGAAGAAAGGATCAGTAAAGTAGAGGACAAATCCCTTGATACTAACTTGTTTGAGGAACAATTGGAAAACAGAATTAAGAAAACTGAAGAAAGCTAAAGAGTTAAGTGGGGCACTATTGGGAGAAATAATCTATGTGTGATTGGCATTCCAGACAGAAGAGACACAAGAAAAAATAAAGCACAGTAAGAACTATTGTAAATTTGCTAGCCAATAACTTCCCTAATATCATGAAAAACAATAAAGTTTCCATCCAAGAGGCTCAAAGAATCCCATACAAGGCAGATTCCAAAATAAAATCATCAAGACATATCATAATCAAATTTTCCAGAACCAAAGGCACAGAAAGAATTTTGAGAGCAGTCTGTGAAAAACAAAATATCACATACAAAGGGACACCAATAAGACTAAGCTCTGATTTCTCAACAGAAAAAATGTAGGCAAGAAAACAATGGAATGACGTATATAAAATCCTGAAGAAAACCTACTATCAATTAAGAATCATATACATAGAAAACTGTCTTTCAAAAACAACGGTGAAACTAACACATTCCTAGAAAAGAAGAAGTGAAGGATTTTATAAAACCAGACCATCCTTACAAGAAATATTACAGAGTTCTTCAGATAGAGAACCAACGACATCAGATAATAACCAGAGATAAAGATATATGACAACATCACCTAGCTAACAAGCCAGATGAAAACTACATAAAAGGAAAGTAAAGCTAAAAAACTGACTACAGGGATCTAGAGGAATTAAACTGTAAACAACAACAACTTCAAAACAAAAAGAGGGAATAAAAGACCAATTACAGAACTTCAATAAGGAAAGGAAATGAAGGCAATTTCAAGACATAACAGACTTTTAATTTTAAGAGGATTAATGTAAACTTTAGGGTAACTAAGAAAAGTAATAAATATACTCTCCAATATAAAGAAATAGAAAATCAAAAACACTCAAAAAAACCAAACCCACTGCCACTGAGTCATAGCAACAACCCCCACTGGGTTTCCAAGGCTGTATATCTTAATGGAAGCAGATCGCCTTATCTTTATTCTGCAGAGAAGCTGATGGGTTTGAACCACAGACCTTTTGGTTAACAGCTAAATGCCTTAATCACCACAGCCCCAGAGCTCCTATTCAGAGAAGACTTGACACTAATTCTACTTGAACTATTCTGAAATGTAGAAAAGGAGAGAATACTTCCAAATTCATTCTATGAAGCCAATATAACCCTGATACCAAAGCCAGGCAAAAACACCACTAAAAAAAAAAAAAAAAAGAAAATCATAGACCAATATCCCTCATGAATACAGACATAAAAATCTTAAAAAAAAAAAAAAAAAAAAAAAATCCTAGCCAATAGAATTCAACAACATACCAAAAACAGTAATAATAGTACATCATGACCAAGTAAGGTTCATACTAAGTATCCAAGGATGACTCACCATTAGAAAAGCAACATAATCCACCACATAAATAAAACAAAGGAAAAGAACCATATGGTCATCTCAATAGATGCAGAAAAGGCATTTGATTAAATCCAACATCCACACCTGCTAAAACTCTCAGCAAATTAGGAATAGAAGGGAAATTCTTCAATACAAGTTTAGAATATATACAAAAAAAAAAAAAAAAAACACACAACTAACATTACTCTCAGTGAAGAGAGACTGGAAACATTCTATTTAAGAAGAGGAACCAAACAAGGGGTGCCTTTTATCACAACTTTTACTCAATATTGCAAGTCCTAGCCAGAGCAATAAGGCAAGAAAGGGAAATAAAGGCATCCAAATGGGTAACAAAGAAGTAAAACTATCCCTATTCACTTGTTTGCAGATAACATAATCCTATACATGGATATCCCAGAAATTCTGTGTACTGAAACTAATAACAAGATTCAGCAATGTGGCAGAGTACAAGATCAACACACAAAAATCAGTCAGATTCCTCTGCACTAACCACCCAAACCCAAACTCATTGCTGTGGAGTCGGATCCGACTCATAGCGAACCCCTCCTTGGGTTTCTTAGGAAGTATCACTACAGAAGTAGATTGCCCAATCTTTCTTCTGAGGAGTGCCTGATGGGTTTGCACCACCAGCCTTCTGGTTAGCAGTGAAATGTCTTAGGCACTACGCCACCAGAGCTCCCTACACTAACAAAGAGAACTCCAAAAGGGAAATCAGGAAAATAATACCATTTACAATAGCCCTAAAAAGATAAAATATTTAGGAATAAATCTAACTAGAGACATAAAATATTTATATAAAGTAAACCACAAAACACTACTGCAAGAAACCAACAGGGACTAACATAAATGGAAAAACATACCATGCTCATGGATATGAAGACTTGACATTGTGGAAATGTCAATACTATCCAAACTAATTTATAAATATAATGCAATCACTATCAAAATTCCAAAAATATTCTTTAATGAGATAGAAAAAATGATCACCAGCTTTATTTGAAAAGGAAAGAAGCCTTGTATAAGTAAAGCATTACTGAAGAAGAATAAAGTAGGAAGCCTCACACTTCTGATCTCAGAACCTACTATATAGCCATGGTAGTCAAAACAACCTGGTACTGGGTACAACAACAGACACATAGACCAATGGAACAGAACCGAAAACCCAGAAGTAAACCCATCCACCTATGGAGAGCTGATTTTTGACAAAGGTCAGAATTGATTAAATAGGGATTAGATAGTCTCTATAACAAATAGTGCTGGCAAAACAAGATATCCATTTGCAGAAATATGAAACAGGATCCATACCTTACATCATACACAAAAACTAGCTCAAGATGGATTAAAGATCTAAATGTAAAACCTAAAACTGTAAAAATCATGGAAGAAAAAAAAATAGAGGAAGACCTAAGGCCCTAATTTATGGCATAAACAGCCCATCAAATATAACTAAAAATGCACAAACAGCAGCAGATAAGCTAGCAACTGGGATCTCCTAAAAATTAAATACTTATATACATCAAAACACTTCTCAAAATTCTATGCAACCCTAAAGAATAACACAGAATTTGCAAAACACCACATAACATGGATGAACTTGGAGGACATTATGCTGAGTGAAATAAATCAATCACAGAAGAACAAATATTGTATTAGTCCGTTATTTTAATAGTCAAGAAAAGGTTTATCTGTGGAAGGAAATTTTCTTTGTTGGTTACCAGGAGAGGGGAGGGAACACTGTTAGAGAGGTATAGATAAGTATTGATTTGGGTGAAGAGAAGGGCAATGTACCAAATGTGAGTGATCAACATGGTAGTATGAAGAAGAGGAAGACACAGAGAGGTACATGGGAGGTACAGACAACAAAGATGAACCCTTTTGCACATACAGTACTGCATTGTCAGTGAAGGCAAACATGAGTATATGGGTGGATAGATGGGTAGACAGGCTGAACTATTAGGTGTATCTATGAAGAAGGAGGGGTGGCTATGATTCAGGGCCAACTCAATGGCACATAACA
>NW_006921603.1:17164596-17165656 GCF_000298275.1 Orycteropus afer afer | reverse complement strand
TCTCCTCATCCAGAGCAAAGAAGAATGAAGAAAACCAAAGATTCACGGAAACAATTAGTCTTCGTGACTGGTACACCATGCAATCTGCAGCCTACACAACTATGAGACCAGAAGAACTAGATGGTGCCCAGCTACCACTGCCAATCACTCAGAGGGGGACCTATGAAAAAGATCCTGGATAGAGAGGGAGAATAATGTGGAACAAACCTCATAATCATTTGGGGAAAAAAAGGGGGGGGGACCACATTTGCTGGTCTGATAAAGCCTGGTGGAACCCCTTAGACTATGTCCCCAAGCTGTCCTTCAGGTCTGGAATTGAACCCACACCTGTGGCTTCCAGCCAAACAAAAGATAGGCATATGAGTTGAACATTTACCTGAGGTAGACACACTCTCTGGAGAGATCAATCATGGGAGAAAGAAGGGCTGTTTATGCACAGGGAGATAGCTCAGGGGGCAGGAGTGCATGGAGAATTGGACACAGGGAAGAGGTAACTATGGAGAGGAAGTGGGAGGGGAGCTGTTGCATTGGGGTAAATTGCAGTCAGTGCCATGAGACAAAGTGTATGTGAACTCTTATACAGAAAGTGAATTTGCTCTGTAAATTTTCACCCAAATCACAATAAAATAATAAATAAATAAATAAGACTTCTCCAAAAGAGAACTTACAGACTAGGGGGAAAAGTTTTGGCTACTACGTATCTGACAAGGGACTAATGTCTACCATTTATAGAAAACTGCAACACCTAAAGAACAAAAAGATAAAAAATCCAATTTAAAAATGGGAAAAATACATGAACAGACTCTTCACCAGAGAAAACATTCAGGCAGCCAGCAAAAACATGAAGAGATGCTGTTGATCATTAGCTATTAGAGAGATACAAATAAAAAACTACAATGAGATATCATTTCACCCAGCAAAAATGGCACTGATAAAAAAAACAGAAAACAACAAATGCTGGTGAGGTTGTTGTTGTTATGTGCCGTCGAGTCAGCTCTGACTCATAGCAACCCCTCCTTGGGTTTCCGAGGCAGTATCACTACGGAAGTAGGATTGCCCA
>NW_006921603.1:17149431-17164496 GCF_000298275.1 Orycteropus afer afer | reverse complement strand
CGAGTCAGCTCTGACTCATAGCAACCCCTCCTTGGGTTTCCGAGGCAGTATCACTACGGAAGTAGGATTGCCCAACCTTCCTTCCGAGGAGTGGCTGATAGGTTTGAACCGCCAGCCACCTGATGAGCAGTCAAGTGCCTTAGCCACTATGCTACCAGAGCTCCTAAAGGTTGTAGGGAGACTGAAACCCGTGGCCATACACTGCTAGCAGGAATGTAAAATGGTACAACCACTGTGGAAAATAGTATGGTACCTCCTTAAAAAGCTAGAAATAGAAATATCGTATGATTCACCAATTCCACTCCTAGGCATATATCCTAGAAAAATAAGAGCCATGACACAAAAAGATATACGCACACCTATGTTCACTGCACCATTATTCACAATAGCAAAAAGATGGAAACACTCTTAAGTCCCCATCAACAGAAGAATGGATTAAAAAAAAAAAAAAAAAAAAACCTTGGTACATACACACAATGGAATACTATATAATGTAAAAGAATAATGAAGAATCTGCAAAACATCTCCCAACATGAATGAACCTGGAGGACATTATGCTGAGTAAACTAAGTCAATCATGAAAGGTTAAGTATTGGATGAGACCACTATTATAAAAAGTCAAGGGTCTGACAGAGAAACATTCTTTGACCATTACCAGGTAAGAGAAGGCGAGGGAGGGGAAATTACTAACTAGATGATAGACACCTTTTAAGTCTGGTGAAGCCAAAGACAATACACAAAATGGGGGGAGTCAGCACAACATGACCAAGGCCAATGAAGACACTGAGAGGTATGCAAGACTAAATGACAACTACAGTAAGCGCTCTAATTTATGCAATCATTCAACAAAACTAATAACAAACAATAACTTATGAGTGGATACACAGGTAGATATATAGGTAAACTGAACATGTGTGGAATGGTATATGAAAGTGCATATACAGGTTTGGCAGTGGATATATCTACTTACATTTTTGTACGTGCTGCAAATATACCCATGTGTACAACAGAACATACAGGAGGCATAGTTAGGAAAACTTCTTAGCCATAACCTAACACCTTGTGAGACTGAGTTACTGGGCTTGAGGGCTGGGCACCACAGTCTCAGGGGACTTCTATGCCAACTGGCATAACACAGTCCATAAAGGCAATGTTCTACATCCTACTTCGGTGAGTAGTGACTGTAGTCTTAAAAGCCTGCAAACAGTCATCTAAGATACAACTACTGATCTCTCCTCATCTGGAGCAAAGACAAGTGAAGAAAACCAAAGACTCAAGGAAAAAACTAGCTCAAAAGATTAATGGATCACATGAATCACAGCCTCAACAAGCCTGAGACCAGAAGAACAAGATGGTGTTTATCTACCACTACCAACCACTATGATCAGGATCACAACAGAGCATCCCAGACAGAATGAGGGAAAATGCAGACAAATTTCAAATTCACCAGACTTACTTGTCTGTTAGAGACTGGTGGAACTTCCAAGACTACGGCCCTTAGATCCCCTTCAAACTCAGAACTGAATCCACTCCCAGAGACCACCTTACAGTCAAACAACAGGGAGTCCTACTGTTTTGGTTACCTAGTGCCACTCTGAGAGGAAAATACCACAAATGGGTGGGCTTGAACAAACAAGAGTTTATTCTCTTCTGGTTTGGGAGGCTAGAAGTCTGAGTTCAAAGTGCCAGGCTCTAAAGGCTGGGTGAAAGCTCCTCGACATTGGGCTTCAGCTCTGCCTCCTGCTCCTGGCCCACTGAAGCTGGAGGCGGCTTTTCTTCACCCAGCTGCTGGCTGCTGAGCTGACAAACCCAAGGTCAACAAGTAAAAAGGCACAGTTCCAATGTTACCAAACAACACAGTAGGCCATTGATTCAAATCCACTGAAAGTCCCAAGATTGGCAGAGCATGGCAGGCTGCTAAACAACAAGTAGGCTACATGCAAGCATGCCATAAGCTAGAGACCATTTCCAAAGCTGCTTCTTATATACGGGAAGGAGACCACATCCCTAAAACAGCTACTCAGAGGCTTGTGGTAGATCCCACCATGGAGTTGATTGCCAGTCTCATCATGGGGAATAACTACCACCAGCTGCCCAGCCAATCAACCAGCCCTAACCAAGCTGACACACAACCTTAACTACCACCCCTATAAAGTAAACAATAACACCCCTTTTTTTTCCCCCCTTGAGTCTCTGGTTTTCTTCACTTGTCTTTGCTCCAGATGGGAAGCGATCAGTAGTTGAACGTGCTTCTCAGAATACTGAACTATATGAGACCAAAGGATGGCATTTACCCAAAAGAAAAAGTTAGAAGGCAGAAAGTGACAGGAAAGCTGGGCAAATGGAAATGGGGAACCCAAGTGCGGAGGGTGCTGACACATTGAGGGGATAGCAACCAAAGTCACAAAACAATTGATGCAAAATTGTTGAATGGGTAACTAATCTGCTTTGTAAACTTTCACCTAACCACAATAAATGTTTAAAACATAAATAAATAAATAAAAGGAAATAGGCAATTCAGTATGTCCTTCATAACGGATAGATTTATAGGTAATAGTTGACTGGTATTGATTGTCATCCCTTTAGTTCCAGGAAGTTTTGAAGCGGAAGTTTAAAGACTTCATAAACTATGACAACTACCAGTATATTGGAACCATAAATGAAAGTACAAGTAATGGGTGCTGAAAAAGGTAATGTGTGGCAGAGATAATAACCAGGGCTTTGAACTGGTTTGAACCTGTTCAGTCATCACCGGTGAAGTGAAATCAAGATAGACCTTAATTTTTTAAATTTGGGTAAGGTGAAATGATAACAGGGAGGAGAAAAACTGCATGTGAGAATTCCAGAAAGGGATACATGTAAGCAGCAGCGTGAGTCGTTTCAGGAGCCTGATGTGGGCGACTGGATTATTGCCAGAACTGTGGAGAGTGACATCCCATTCAAAGTGGCACAGTCAGCCATCATCTTTTAGTGCGGACCACTGTTTATGTCTATGCTCAGTATCTTCACCCAAAACCAGGCCAAGAGCTGACTGTGGAACAGACCATCAACTGCTCATATGCAAGTTCAACTTGAAGTTGAAGACAATTAAAACAAGTCCACAAGAGCCAAAATATGATCTTGAATATATCCCTCCTGGATTTAGAGACCATCTAAAGAATAGATTTGATGCATTGAACACCAATGACTGAAAACCAGAAGAATTGTGGGATGACATCAAAATCATCATACATGAAGAAAGCAAGAGGTCATTAAAAAGATGAGAAAAAAAGAAAAGATCAAAATGACAGAAGAAACTCTGACACTTGCCCTTGAGTGGAGAGTAGCCAAAGCAAATGGAAGAAATAACAAGATAAAAGAGCTGAACATAAGATTTCAAAGAGTAGCTCGAGCAGACAAAGCCAATTACTGTAATGAAATGTACAAAGACTTGGAGTTAGAAAACCAAAAGGGAAGAACATGCTCGGCATTCTTAAGATGAAAGAACTGAGGAAAAAATTTAAGCCTTGAGTTGCAATATTGAAAGATTCTGTGGGCAAAATATTGAATGATGCAGGAAACATCAAAAGAAAATGGCAGGAATACACAGTCACTATACCAAAAAGAACTGATAGATCTTCATCCATTTCAGGAGGTGGCATATAATCAAGAACCAATGATACTGACAGAAGAAGTTGAAGTTGCACTAAAGGAACTGGTGAAGGACAAGGCTCCAGAAATTGATGGAATACCCATTGAGATGTTTCAACAATGGATGCCCCACTGGAGACACTCACTTGGTTATACCAAGAGATTTATTTGGAAGATAACTACCTGGCCAACTGACTGGAAGAGATCCATATTTGTACCCATTCCAAAGAAAGGTGATCCCACAGAATGTGGAAATTATCAAACAATATCATTAATATCCCACCCAAGTAAAATCTTACTGAAGATAATTCAAAAATGGTTGCAGCACTATACTGACAGAGAAATTCCAGAGGTGCAAGCCGGATTCAGAAGAGTATGTGGAACAAGGGATTTCATAGCTATTGTCAGATGGATCTTGGCTTAAAGCAGAGAATACCAGAAAGATGTTTACTTGTGTTTTATTGACTATGCAAAGGCATTCGACTGTGTGGATCATAACAAATTGTGGATAACATTGAGAAGAATGGGAATTCCAGAACACTTGATTGTACGCATGAGGAACCTGTACACAGACCAAGAAGCTGTCATTTGAACAGAACAAAGGGACACTGCATGGTTGAAAATCAAGAAAGGAGTGTGTCAGGGCTGTATCCTTTCACCACACTTATTCAATCCGAATGCTGAGCAAATAATCTGAGAAGCTGGACTATATGAAGAAGAACGTGGCATCAAGATTGGAGGAAGAATCAACAACCTGCGATACACTGACAATACAACTTTGCTTGCTGAAAGCACTTACTGATGAGGACTGAAGAATACAGTCTGCAGTATGGATTTTATCTCAATATAAAGAAAACAAAAATCCTCACAACTGGACCTATAAGCAGCATCACAATAAATGGAGAAAAGATTGAAGTTGTCAAAGACTTCACATTGCTTGGTTCTACAATCGATGGCAAGGGAAACAGCAGTCAGGACATCAGACAACATACAGCACTGGGCAATTCAGCTGCAAAAGACCTCTTTCAAGTGCTGAGGAGCAGAGATGTGTCCTTGAGGACTAGGGTGCACCTGACACAAGCCATGATATTTTCAATCACCTCACATGCATGTGAGAGTTGGACAATAAATAAGGAAGACCGAAGAAGAATTGATGCTTTTGTTTTGTGGTGCTGGCAAAGAAAGTACCATGGACTGCTAGAAGAACTCATAGATCTGTCCTGGAGGAAGTGCAGCTGGAAAGCTCCTTGGAAGAGAGAAAATGGCCAGACTTTGTCTCATCTACTTTGGTCATGTTATCAGAAGAGACCATTCTCTAGAAAAGGATGTCATGCTTGGTAAGGTGGAGGGTTGACGAAAGAGGGGAAGGCCCTCAACGAGATGGGTTGACACAGTGGCTGCAGCAATGGGCTCAAGTATAGCATGGACTGCGGAGCTGGTGCAGGATCAGGCAGTGTTTCATTCTGCTGTGCATAGGTTCACTATGAGTCAGAGACAACTCGACGGCACCCAACAACAACAGCAACTGTTTATGATTCTGCCTGTTAAGAGATTTCATTGCTATGCAATGTGCATGCTGCACTTGTTTTCTAAGAGAGAGATTAAGTTAAAACAGGGTGTCAACCTGTAATTTTTCCTGTTTTGATTACTGTTCCATTTCACTCACAATTCACAAATTTAGGTCCATTCCAGTTTCACTTCATTGGCCACTGCTGAACCAGGAAGAATCAGTTCAAAGCCCTGATAATAATCTTTTCCTTTGGTAATAAAAATGGAGATGAGTAAGGGCTAAGGTGATAATACACAAGGTGTGACCATGCCATCAAAGCAACAATCTAGTAGACACAAGCAAGCTCCAGAAGAGCAGTCTCAAGTACACTGTAACCACAAGCACCCCATCTCCTTACCTGGTAACCAGACTCACTTGTCAAAACTCAGCTTAGGAACACTTCCTCTAAAAAGCTTTCCTTAATCCTCTCTCCTCCTAAACTGGTTAAGCTGCCTCTTCCCTTTGTCCCATTAGAACCTCCATCTTCATCATCTTGTTTTATACTTGTTTATCTGCCTGCTTCTCTCAATAAACTAAGCCACCTGAAAAGACTGTCTTACCACTCCATATCCCACAAGCCAACACTGCCTGGCACTCAACATTTGTTGAAAGACTTATTTAAAAAGACATTCAGTGCAGCATACTTCATATACCAAAGGACTATAAATAATCTAAATTCCCATCAACAAGGGACTGGTTAAATCAGTGGTCCTCCAAGTCTGGTCTAAAGATTCTTAAGAGTCAATGAGATTTTTTTCAGGGGTCCATGAGGTCCCCCCTTCTCCAAATATGTATCTGTGTGAAATCATATTCTTCAAGTACTTTAACCGAATAACATATCACTAAGATTATATAAAGAACCAGATATGAAAATCTAGCTTTCTTCTATAAGCCAGACATTAAAGAGATTTGCAAATATGCAAAACAATGCTATTCTTCTCATTAGATCTTGTTTGTAAAAGTTTTCTCATAAAAATATTATTCATGTTAGTATAGGTTTATTATCCTCATTTTTAATGATTTAATAACCCACTCACTGCCAACAAGTCGATTTAGATTCATAGCAACCCTAAAGACAGTGTAGAACTGTTCCATAGGATTTCCAAGGCAGACTGCCATATCTTTCTCCTGCAGAGGAGCTGATGGATTTGAACTTCCCATCTTTTGGTTAACAGCCAAACACTTTAACCACTGCGCTACCAGGGCTCCTTAATGAACTGTTCTATCAGCAGAAATATCTTAGATATTTCTCAGTTTTCATTCCTAATATGGTAAACAACTATAGGTATAAGCCATATAAACAAAAGCTCTTTAGGGTTCTCAATTATGTTGAATATGTTAAAAGGTCCCGACACCAAAACATTTAAGAACATTGGTTAAAGAAACTATGCTACATCTGTACAACGGAGTATATGGCCATTATTTCAAAAGAATGAGGTAAATTAATACATGATGATAGAAATCAGTAAGCTATAATACGAAGTTAAAAAAAGTGCAAAACAAAGTATAAATTTATGTATGTTTTTAAAATCGAAGCATGTATATACACAAACTCCTTGGATGAACATCCAGAAAAGGTGAAAAGGTGCCCCTGTGGAAAGAATCTGAGAGCTAGGGGTCACAGACGGGAGGAGATGTGCCACTCCATTCTGAGTGCATTATTTGAGAATTTTACCATTCGCATTCAAAAAAAGAAAAAATTGAATCAATAAACTGTTCTGGAATAGAACATGGGCACTAAACTCACATTAAAGAACAAAATTTAATGATATTGGAAAATGTTAAACAGTACATTGATAAATACAGCAAAAAAATTTCAAAAAACAAACACAATATAATTCAAAATATACGTGTACATAGTATGTATATATGTGTATATATTTACATATTCATTCCTGAAAAAGTCAGAAAGCATATACTGTATATAAGTTGTTTTTTTTTTCTTCTAGTTAGTGGCATTGTAAGTGATTGTCTTCTGTGGTATTTAAGTTTGTGTGTCAACTTGGCTGGGCCTGGTTGAGTGGCTGGGCAGCTGGATGTAGTATTCCCCATGATGAGACTGGTAATCAACTCAATGGTGGAATCTACTGTGAGCAGCTGAGTAGCTGCCTTAGGGATGTGATCTGCTTCCCATATATAAGCAGCAGCTTTGGGAATGGTCTCTAGCTTATGGCACGCTTGGACCCTGCATGTAGCCGTATCGTTGTTCAGCAGCCTGTCATGCTCTGTTGACCTTGAGACTTACAATGGACTCGAATTAACGGCCTGATGTGTGGCTTGGTAACATCGGGACTGTGCCTCTTTACTTGTCAGCTTTGTCAGTCTCAGCAGCCAGTAGCTGTCTGAATGAAGAAAAGCCTCAGCTCCAGTGGGCCAGGATCAGGAGGCAGAGCTGTATCCCAAGGTTGAGGGGCTTTCACTCAGGCCCTAGAGCCTGGCACTTTGAGCTTGGACTTAAGGCCTCCAAATTGTAAAAATAAACTCCTGTTTGTTCAAGCCATCCCATTTGTGGTATATTCTTGTCAGAGCAGTACTAGGTAACCAAAACATCTTCCTTAGTCTTCTAAACTTTATAAAGTTTTGATAACTGACACATATGTGTCATCAGAACAGAATATTGCATCATCAGAAAAACAAGGAAAAAGTTTAAATATGTGTATCTATATATAAAATATTTGTTAACTAGGTGTCCATCAACTGAAGAATGGATAACCAAACTATGGTACATACACATAGTAGGATTCTATGCAACCCTAAAGAATGACATAGATCCTAAACACTGCATAATGTGGATGAACTTGGAGGACATTATGCTGAGTGAAATAAGTCACAGAAGGACAAATATTGTATTAGTCCATTATTGTAAAGAGTCAAGGAAAGGTTTCTTCTATATGGAAGGAAATTTTCTTTATTGGTTACCAAGGGTGGGAGGGTAGGGGAGGGACCACTATTAGATAGGTAGAGACAAGAATTGATTTGAGTGAAGAGAAGGGCAATGTACCAAATGTGAGTGATCAATATGGTGGCACTGAGAAAGAGGAAGACATAGAGAGGTACATGGGAGGTACAGACAACAAAGATGACCCATTTTGCACATACAGTACTGCTGCATTGTCAGTGAAGGTAAACATGGATATACGAGTGGATAGATGGGTGGACAAGCTGAACTATTAGGTATGTCTGTGTAGGGGGGAGTGTGCCCAAGACCCTGTATAGGATCGGCAGACATTATTTCTACAAGTGTATTACTATGTTCTGTAAGAATTCCCAGATATATAGTAGAGCTGACAAAGGTCAAGGTTGTAGTCACTTCTTGGATACAGCCAGCTACCCAGAGGGAGTGAATAGTTGACCTGTGGGCTCAGGACCATAGTCGCAGGGGACATCAAGCTCAATTGGTATAAAATACTACACATTGTTCCACCTCCTGCTTTGGTGAGTAGCAACTAGGATCTTAAAAGCCTGCAAGCAGCCATCGAGATGCAACAATGGGTCTCTCCTCATCCAGAGCAAAGAAGAATGAAGAAAACCAAAGATGCATGGAAACAATTAGTCCAAGGGACTGGTACACCATGCAATCCTCAGCCTATACAACTATGAGACCAGAAGGACTAGATAGTACCCAGCTGCCACTGTCAACCCCTTGGAGGCAGATCCATGTAAGAGATCCTGGATAGAGTGGGAGAACAATGTGGAACAAAACTCAAAATTATTTGAATAAAAAAAAGAGACCAGGTTTTCTCGTCTGATAGAGCCTGATGGAACCACTGAGACTATGGCTCCTAGCTGCCTTTCAGGTCTGGAATTGAACCCACACCTGTGGCTTCCAGCCAAACAAAAGACAGGCATATATATGAGGTGAACATTTACACTAGGTAGATACTCTTTGGAGAGAACAATCATGGGAGAATAGAAGGGCTATGTATGCACAGGGACATAGCTCAGGGGGCAGGAGTGCATGGGAGGGAAGGACACAGGGAAGAGGTAACTATGGGGAGGAAGTGGGAGGGGAGCTGTTGCATTGTGGTAAATTGTAGTCGATATCATCAGACAAAGTGTATGTGAGCTGCTATATGGAAAGTGAATTTGCTCTGTAAACTTTCACTCAAATCACAATAAATTAATTTAAAAAAAATTGTTAAGCCAAAAAGTAAATGAATATGGTAACACCAAGAACTTGACTGGATGTTTATAAGCTAAGTTTAAATTTTCTTCTTCCCCTGTGGTTTAAAAATTAATTTAATTCTGTAGTTTTATTCCTATGGTTTAATCACAAGGAAAGCATAGGTGTCAATGATGCTCCTAAAGCATCATTCAAAGGCAAATCATGCAAATAACCCAAATGTTCCACACGGATTGCTGACACACACTCTAGTTCAGCTCTAAGGCATATTCACCTACGTGCTCAGACCAAGATCCTAGGACACACTGTGCACTGCTTTCTCTCCACCACCCTTCTTACCCAATTCATTATGGCCAGTTGCCTCTGTTTCCTTAATATCTCCTAAAGCCCTTCATTTCTCTCTTTCTCCACCACTACCACTCCAGTCCAAGTATAGTCCACTCACCTCATCCACAATGGTATTCCTGGTCCCACTCTTGTTCACCTGGAATCATTCTCTACATAGCATCCAAAAGGTCAACTTTTAGAAGGTAAACCCATTCATATCACTGCCCTTTTTAAAGCCTTCAACGGTTTTTCAGTGTCCTTAGAATAAAATCCAATCCTTATCAGGGTCCTCACAGCTACCTGACCTGGCCCCTACTCATCTCTCTCACCTCATCTTCTTCCACATTCTGTTTGCTTACTTATTAGGCTGCAGCCTGACTGCCTTTCTTTCTCCTCAAACAACTTATAGTTGTTCCCACCTTAGATGCTGGGCACTTGCTATACCTTCTCCCTGGAACTCTTTGCTCCTACATCCATACATGCTCACTCCTTATTTTTCACCTCCCAGAGAGGCCTTCCCTAATAACACAACTTTACCCCTGGCCACTAACTCATTCCCATTTCATTTCTTAAATAATACATAATGTTACCCTGGTTATTCCATACTTCTCTGTCTCCTCAACCTGCTCATCACCTTATCTACCTCTAGTCTATAACCTCTGAACAAAAGAACATTTGAGTGGGTACACAAAAATATCTAGTGAATAAATAGAATACTATATGTTGTTGTTGTTATGTGCCATCGAGTCGGACCCGACTCATAGCGACCCCTCCTTGGATTTCCGAGGCAGTATCACTACAGAAGTAGATTGCCCCATCTTCCTTCCGAGGAGTGGCTGGTGGGTTTGAACCACCAGCCTTCTGGTTAGCAGTCAAGTGCCTTAGGCACTACACTACCAGAGCTCCCAGAATACTATATAGGCACTAAAATATTTTGTAAGAAACTTTAGGAGCACAGAAAAATGTTCATGACACATATCTAAGTGGGATTAAAGAAAAAAAAAAGGTTATCAAATAATAGATTGCCATGTTAGCTGGGAAAGGGATAAATATACAAAAACAAATAAATTAATTAAATAACTTCTGTTAGTATTTTTAAGTGTCTCTGGTAGAATAGTGCCAAAGGCATTTGACTGCTAACCAGAAGGCTGGCAGTTCAAACCCACCAGCCACTCCTTGGAAGGAAGATGGGGTGATCTACTTCTGTAGTAACACGGTCTCAGAAACCAAGGAGGGGTCGCTATGAGTCAGATCCAACTCCATGGCTGTGAGTTTGGTTTGGTTAAGGTGGTATGAAGGTGGTATTCCTCATTGTCAAAATTTTCCATAAAGCATGACTTTGATCAGAAAACATTACTTCTGAAAAATGACCATACTAGATGAATGCTCAAAATTTCAGATGTGCGTGTGTGGCTAATGGTAGACTTACAGTCAGAGGATGCTCTATTCAAGAATCAAGCAGGACACCTCTAAAAAGTTGAACTGACAAAAGTTGTGTGATGGGTATATTTACGAAAATGACAAAAAGAAAGAAAGAAAAGTAGTTGCCGAGGCTGCTTATGCACAACCAAAAACCTCACAAGATTCGGTTCTTTGGTTTGGAGATTTGGGATCATGGTTTCATGAGACATCTCAGTTAACTGGTATGTTTGATGCTTCTGTTCTACCTCCTAGTTTTTTGCACATTGCCTGGGGTCTTAATAGCTTATAAGTGGCCATCCAAGGCACAACAATTGAACTCTATTTTATGGAGCAACAGAGGAAGAGGGAGAGTCAACGACAGGAGGAGAATGTGGAATATGGGGCTAACTGCCTCCATGAACAACTGCCTCCTTTGCCATGAGACCTGAAGAAATGGATGGTGCATGGCTATCATTATTGAACATTCTGATCAAAGATTCTATAGAAGAATTCTATTTGAAAAGGAGATAATGTAGAACAGTCAAATTCTCATTGACTCCAGAATTTCTGGAGCCATGGAGGCTAGAGGAACTCCCAAAAGTATTGCCCCGAGATAATCTTTAAATTTTAAACCAAGACTATCCCCTGAAGTCTTCTTAAAACCAAACAGTAGATTTGGTTAATTAGTGTGTGGGGAAAAAAAAAAGTCTGCCTTAAGTATTACGCTCTTCTAAGAACTATCTATTTGGGATCAACAGGAGTTCTGGTGGTGTAGTGCCTAAGGTATTTGACTGCTAACCAGAAGGCTGGTGGTTCAAACACACCAGCCACTCCTCGGAAGGAAGGCTGGGCAATCTACTTCTGTAGTGATACCGCCTCAGAAACCCAAGGGAGTGTCGCTATGAGTCAGATATGACTTGATGGCAGTGAGTTTAGTTTGGTTTTTTGTTTTTTTTTTATTTGGAATCAAACTGACAACCACAACTTGAAAACAGACAGGAACCTTAGGGGGCAGTGAGTTTATATTGATGGGGGAGGATAACTCAGGAAGGGGAGTGTTCTGTTTACCTAGTGCTACTCTGACAAGAATGTACCACAAATGGGAGGGCTTAAACAAACAGGAGTTTATTCTCTTACAGTTCAGGAAGCTAGAAGTCCGAGTTCAAAGTGCCAGGCTCTAGGGGCTGTGTGAAAGCCCCTCAACCTTGGGCTTCAGCTCTCTGCCTCTTGCTCCCAGCCCAGTGAAGTTAGAGGCATCTCCTCACTCAGGCAGCTACTAGCTGCTGACGCTAACAGGCCCACGGTTGACAAATAAAATGGCACAGTCTCAATGTTACCAAACCACACAGCAGGCCATTAACTCAAGTCCGCTGTAAGTCTCAAGGTCAGCAGAACATGGCAGGATGCTGCACAATGACATGGCTACATGCAGGATTCAAATGTGATAAACTAGGGACCATTTCCAAAGATGCTTCTTATATACGGGAAGCAGACCACATCCCTAAAGCAGCTACTCAGCTGCTTGTGGTAGGTCCCACCATGGAGTTGCCAGTCTCATCATGGGGAATAACTACAGTCAGCTGCCCAGCCACTCAACCAGGCCCAGCCAAGTTGACACACAAACATAACCACCACAGGGAGAATGGTTACACAATTTGAAAAGTGTACTCACAATGTCACTGAATTGTACACATAGAAACTCTTCAATTGTGTTTTTCTGTGTATATTCCCATCATCCACAAAATAAAATATAATAAAAAAAGAAACAAACGGGGCTCTTCAACCAAAACACCAAACTCACTCCCGTCAGGTCAGATCTGACTCACAGCAAACCCTCCTTGGGTTTCTGAGGCAGTATCACTACAGAAGTAGATTGCCCAACCTTCCTTCTGAGGAGTGGCTGATGGGTTTGAACAGCCAGCCTTCTGGTTAGCAGTCAAGTGCTTTAGGTACTATGCTACCAGAGCTCCCTTCAGATAAAGGAACCAGAAAAAACAGAGTTGACTCACAGACTGGAAAGAGGTCTCAAAATCTGTCAGATCTGAGCAATGTCTCACCAGGCTGGGGGTGGGAGGGGGGAGTCTGTGGTTCAGAACCATGTAATAAGGAAAGACACTGCATGATCTACCAAAAGATCAACTATTTAAAGTTGTTTTAGATCCATTGTTGAACTCTCTGAAATCTAACAGAATTTCTCTATCTTCTATTCTCAGTTTTCACCCTTGCATAAGAAAAGACACACATTCATATTTAATGTGTACCAAAAAACCTTTAGCCCTCTGAACTAGGTCACCTTTTCAGAGACGAAAATCTCAGCCCATGGTGTAATTTGAAATGCTAGTCCCATCTGTAAAACTCCACCAGGACTTGCAGTTAATATTAATTAAGAACAGAAACAGGTTTGTTCTTGAACAGCTAGTCTCTCAATCAAATGCAGGATGCTTCCAAGTGGAAATGTGCCAACTTTCCTATACTTGAGATAGTAGATCTAGTACAGAATAATGTGACTACTTTTTTTTTAAAAAAATACCACTGTTTGTCAAACTTCTTAAAACAGAATTCTCATATCCCTCCAGAGGAAGGTTTCAGTCACCTACCACCCAAGAAATGAAACTATCACTAAAGATAAGAATTTTCAATGAGACTCACTCAAGTGAATGCTAGCCTCATGTGTGTGTGCACACACACACGTAAGCACACACAGAAAAAAGCTAGTATGCCTTATGACAGACTCTAGGATCCAACCCCAGGAAAGTCTAAGAGATTTCTTTTCTACTTACTCATGCAGTTTGCTAAAGAGAATGTGATTTGAAAGATCTGGGGGTGGATCATCATGTAAGGTATTTGATAAGCCTCAGCCTGCACTGCTTCAGGCAGCCTCAGAAAGGCCAATGGGTGACAGTGATAATGAGGCTAATCTCAGATCCATATTAAGTGCAAACTTTTACCATGAATGGAGCCAATTAAACAGAATGGACTCTATAGCTGGAGGCTGCCTGACTCCTTCTGGGCAGGATGTACACAGAATTTGTGACCCATGCCTTCCACCCAGACTTGATGAACTCCTTTTATGCATCAGATATTTCCACAGAGTCCTATCCTCTGAGTTTCAGTGGGACATGGTAGCACAGGAAAAGGCAAAGGGACAAGGGTCACAGAACTGCTGCTATAGCCCTAGCAGCAACTAGGGCACTGGCACACAGCAGGTACTCAGTAAATATCTATTACCTGATTTAGATACACATTTATTGTACTGCATTATAACTGTATGTGACATCAGCAAAAGACTCAAAGAGCTATAGAAGAGAGAGATGAATTCTACCATGGCAGATGAATGAATATATCCCCGTGGCTCTTCCCTAGAAGAGCAACTGTTCACCAGGCAGTGGCTGCTAAAGGAGGAAAGCCATGTAGACGGCAGAATGCTCTCCATCAAGGCTGGAGCAGATGGCCTGAGCTCCACTCCAATTCAAATTCTTATAAAGGTTCTGTTTCCTGGGTTTCTGTTATGCTTCATCATCTCCTCTAAGCCTTCAACTATAAAAGGGTACATTCAGAAGAGTTCTTGTACTTCTCTACCAGGAAATTAGCTAAAAGCAAACAGCAGGTTACAGATAGAAAAATAAATACTGTAGAATGTTTTCTTATTTATCAGGCAGTCAGCCTGTAAGATTCTTACTTAGACCTTCTGAAAGAGAAAAATAATCTGAGAACAACCTCTTCCAAATCCACGAGAATAAGCCACTTTCAAAACAAAATGTTGTCTTTATTTTCCTCCTCCTTCTTTCTCTGATAACAGTTTTCAAACTGGCCCACGCAAAAACTACTCGAGTCCCCACAGAAAAAAGAAAAGAAGATAATCTTAACATTTCATAGTTGTAATCACTTCTTACTCCAGGAGGTAATACTACAGGGGAAGCAAAGGCATTTAAAAAAAAAAAAAAAAAAAAAAAGAAGAAGAAGAATAGAGAATAAATTCAGAACAAAGTTAAAATAAAACAAGGGAAAAGAGCAAATGGAAAGTTTTTAGAACAC
>NW_006921603.1:17144318-17145506 GCF_000298275.1 Orycteropus afer afer | reverse complement strand
TGGTGCTACATCAGCAAACGGAGGTCTCAAAAGCTTTACCTTATCCATAGGAGTAAGGCTGGGTTTACTCTGATGATGCAGCTCTTTCCCAGTCCTATCTGAGAGCCTTCTAACCTAACCGGACTATTCATAAAGTTGTGCGGTAATGTATCAGACAGTGTTTCTTTGTTATTCATAAGGTTTTCCCTGGCCAATTCTTTGAGAAGTGGACGGCCTCTTCCTTCTTCTTAGTCTGTCTCAGTCTGTGAGCTGGGCTGATACCTGTGCACCATGTGCATCCCGCTGGGTTTGAAACACCAGTGGTTTAGCCTCAAAACTCACATCAACACGTCACCACAGTAGGACAAACCAACACACAAGTTTGTCTCCCTGTTGGAAACCTCTCCTACCTCTCTTACCTGGGTCCCTGTGGCTGACTGCTAGTGGAGCTAAAGAGCTCTAAAACTTGCTCAAGCAGGGCAGAGGCCAGGCCCAGCAAGGCCTGGAGGCAAAGGCCAGGCCAAGAGTGAAGCCCAGCAGTGAAGGTCAGGCCAAGAGCAAGGCCAGCCTGTGAGTGTGCATGGCCAAGAATAGGCCTGTCCTAAGGGGCCTGAAAGGTGGTGTGCATGGCCAAGGGAAAATCTGCATGGCCAAGAGGGAGAATGCACATCAGAGAAAGAAGGCCCTGCTTGCTTGTGCAGCCAGAGGAGCTAAGAGAGCTGTCCTGCACTGAGAAAGGAAGGGATGTGTTTTCTACTTCAGGGGAGCCTTCCAGAGTTTGCCTCATGCTTCCTGATCCTGATCCTGAGTTGTAACCTATTAATTCTGATCCTGATCCCAAGTTGTACCCTGTCACTTCCTTAATAAGCCACTGCAGTGTAGTAAATTACTTAGTACGGCTTTTCTACCCATAAGTCATTGCAAACTCAGTGGTGGAATGAGCAGCTAAGGAGCACCTGATTATAAATGTTATCCACCTGGGTTATTTCTGTTGGGTGTGGCACAATACAATGTTCTGGGAGGTGCCCACTCTCTCTCATGTGCTTAGAGTTCTGATGGTATGATTAGCTAGTTCGGCCACTCTGCCGGGCTCAAAAGGAGGCCTCCTAGAGGCAGAACGTTCTCTGACTGCTGGTTGAGGAAGACCTGTGGCTGAAAGAGACACGGGCTCCTGAAACACGTGTTGCTGGGAAAGAGATGCAAGAGACA
>NW_006921603.1:17134536-17144218 GCF_000298275.1 Orycteropus afer afer | reverse complement strand
AAAAAAAAAAAAAAAAAGAAGAAGAAGAATAGAGAATAAATTCAGAACAAAGTTAAAATAAAACAAGGGAAAAGAGCAAATGGAAAGTTTTTAGAACACCTAAAAAAAAAAATACAAAGGTGCTCTGGTGATGCAGTGGTTAAAGCACTTGGCTGCTAACCAAAAGGTCAGCAGTTCGAATTCACCAGCCACTTCATGGGAGAAAGATGTCACAGTCTGCTTCCACAAAGACTTACAGCCTTAGAAACCCTATGGGGCAGTTCTACTCTGCCCTCTAGGGTCGCTATTAGTAGATGACCATGGGGTAAAAAAGTACAGAAATGAGCTACTTCCCATCACACTCTCTTCAAAACTGAAAGGGCCACCCACACTCCAGTCCCAGGACACAGAGTTTGTAAAGTCCTTCATGATAAAAGGAAGCAAGTCACCCACTCAAGTACAGATAACAAGAAATGGGCTCTCCTGTTCCTAACTGTTCCCTTCCTTCACTGTGTTTCCACTCTGGTGGCGTAGTGCCTAAGGCATTTGACTGCTAACCAGAAAGCTGGCGGTTCAAACCCACCAGCCACTCCTTGAAAAGGACATTCTATTTCCATAGAGATACCTCCTTGCAAACCAATTCAACTCCAAGCAGTGAGGGGTTTTTTTTGTTTGTTTTGTTTTTAACTGTTGTAGAAGTCAGATCCAAACACAAAACCATTAGATTGGGAGTGTAGCTTCTGTCCCTCAAAACCACATACCAAACACAGAGAATAAAATGCTTTTGAACGTAGAATTAAAATAAGTCCAAATGTGATAACAGTACCCCCAAGAGAAAATGCAAAGTACAATCTACTACACATACCTCTTCCTTTTGAGATGAGGTGTTCTTGAAAACCAAAATATAAGCTTGCTTTTACAATCTGTTTAAGATGAATAAAACTCTACCTTTGATATCCTTCTTAATTTGCTTGCTTTTAAGCTTCCCTTCTGTTTTCTAGCACAAATTAGTTTGTACTTCTGAAATGAAGATCCCTGGATAATTAACCCATAATAGGCAATAACCACCTTGGACATCGACGAGAACAGCAGCAATATTAAAGCACCGTGTTTGCAACAAGTTTTCATGAAAGAGTTAATTATGAGCATCTGCATCCCAGAAGGGTAGGTATATAGAAGCAACCCCTCTCTCCTTTTAATGCCAATTCACTAGTGTGAACATGGGGTAGGAGAAGAGGGATTGGGCAATATACTGAATACTGTCACACTAAGAGAACAGGCGACCGAAGTCCCCAAATTCACCACGCAAGCCAATTAAGGCTAGATTCAAAATGTAATTTACCAGAACCTGTCTCCCAGTCTCCTAACGGTCAGGCCCTTGCTTGGGGAGAAGGGGGAGTTGGTGGTAAAAGTTTACCTTAGAAGGCTGCACTGAACAGTCAGGCCTTTCAGAGCTACCCAAGGCTCTGGCCCTGAGACCGAGGCTGAGCGGGGCTAGAGAGGTGCGCGGGGGGTAGTTTCGCAGCGCCACAGGTTCCTCCGTTCGGAGCTGGGCCCGGCTCCCACAGGTGGGCGGCGCTAAGCCTCCCGGACTCTGGCAAGAAGAGAGGGGGAAACGGTTCCCCCAGGAACTCGGGGGTCTGGGGGAGCCCTGGGGCTGAAGGGTGGCTTTGCCTTAAGACCGCAACGTAAAGGGAAGCTTCAGGATTGTCAATTGCTTCATAGTCCTTCCCTCCACTGGGCGGTTACTGGCTTGCGGCTAGAGTCCCGTGGAGAGACGGGCCGTGTGCACCTCCTACCATCATCCCCGCAAGCACCAGCCTCCTCCCCGGGCGCGGTTAATCCGCACGGCCGCGGACCGCCCGCTAGTCGGCTGCATGCGCCCTGTCACGTACATGCCTGCACGACCACACGCGGCGGGGGGAAGGGCGCCCGAGGACCCGAGGAGCTCTAGCCCCTTTCCGGCTGTTTCTCGCCCCGGCCTGACCCAATTCCCCTTCGACTCACTCCCGCAACCCCTTACCCGTGTTCGCCTTGATGTTCTCCCGCAAAAAGTGGCCGCTAGAGAGATGCTGGAGGCCGAAGTTCTGGGCAATCCTCTGGCACACGGTGCCCTTCCCCGAGCCGGGCGGCCCAAGAATGACCGCGCGCAGGAGTTTGGAAGCCATTGCATTCACGAGGAGGCGGACGACCAAAAAGACGGCGACCCCAGAGGGAGCCCCGGGAACTTTGTTTCTTCTTCCTCTGTCCCTGACACCTTCCGCTCCCGCGTGGACTTGCCAGCCACCCTGAAGGGGAAAGGAAAGACTTTTGAGACAACCCCTCCCTTTAGCCCCGCGCCCAGGCGGACTTAAGGCGGAGTAGCGCGCCACGCTACACCTCCCCGCCCTCATCAGCCTCCTCGCCCCCACGCAGCGATTCTGCAGCACTCCAGAGCCCCCGCCCCTAGTGTGGTCAGTCTGCGGGGGCAGAGGTCAGCCCCGCCAGCGCCAAATCGATCCCTTCCTCTATCTTGCACCCGCCCCTGCGTTGAGGAGGGGGCCCGGAGGCTGGACATCCCCTCGCCAGTCTCCTCTGAGCCAATAAAACCAGGAAAGGGGGTGAGTGTAAGCACGCAACCCACCGCCCCACGCACCAACCAGCCTGTGGGCTGAGCCTCTGCCCGGGTTCCCGCACGTGGGCAGCGTTTAGTTCGCACCACGGCCCCTCCCCCGCGGCTGTCACATCCTCCAGATTCACAGCGGACGCCGCTGCCAGCCGGCTGCGTGGACTCGTTGGGGCCCAGAGGGAGGTCGAGCGCCCACCTCTGCCAAGTACTGCCGAGATGCCCTCCCCCTCCGCGGGGCTCGCGAGTAGCCGGAGCTCGGCGCCTCTCTACAAAGAGCAGTCAAATAAACACACACCTCGGCTGGGAAGCGGCGCGCCGAGTGGCTTCCAGCCCAGATCCCGCTGGGCGGCGCCG
Source organism: Orycteropus afer afer (assembly GCF_000298275.1). Taxonomy (NCBI): domain Eukaryota; kingdom Metazoa; phylum Chordata; class Mammalia; order Tubulidentata; family Orycteropodidae; genus Orycteropus; species Orycteropus afer. The sequence continues at coordinate 17,141,277 of NW_006921603.1, read as the reverse complement.
CCTCCGCCCGCCCCCACTCCGCGCCCTGGCCGGCCGCGCGGGACTCGCGCCTTACGTAACCCCGGAGACCAGATCCGCGCTAGCTGCGGGCCCGCGTCCCCTCCCCTACCCGCGGCTCTGCTCCCTAACCCGCCCTCCCTGACCCACGTGCTCCCCAGGACCCAGTGGGGTCTGCGGGGCGAGGGGCAGAGGAGAAGACGCAGAGGAGGAAAACTCCTTTTTTGGGGTCACTATGAATTGGAATCGACTGGACGACAATGGAGGGACCAGGTATACTGGTAATGGGAAAGAAATATACAACTTGTTGAGCTCCTACTGTGAGTCAGTTTCGGTAAAAGGTGATTTTATGATGTGACAATCATTCAAGCTTAGGGTAGTTACAGATGAAACGATGCTCAGAATACGGCCATTCATTCATTGATTGATTCATTCAACAAATGTTTATTGAACTCCTGCCTCTTGCCAGACACCATTCTAGGCGATTGGGATATAGTGGTGAACTACAGAGAAAGACGCCCGCCCTCGTAAGGGCTGCATTCTGGTGGGCCTTTCAAAACCACGTCAACATCCGAAGCCCAGCTCCTAGAAGACCAAGAGAGCCAGGACAGCTGCTCCCCTGCACTGAAGATCTTGTAATAGACTTATTCCAACTTGTTCAGCGACCAGATGTAGACCCTGTCGTGCAACTCACCAAATCCAACCTGGTGCTCTATGTCCTCCCTCCTCCCCTTCACATCCCAATTCATGTTCTTGTGAACCTTTTCCCACCCTAGCTAGTGTGATAACCCATACATAGCCTCCTGCTTCCTGGCCAGTCTACCTGCCAGAGACATTGCTAAAGTGCAAATCAATTTCCATTAGTTTGGAGCCTCGGGTGTTATCTTCCTTTAAATAAAGTAAAAAAAAAAAGTTTTCAGCAGGATCACACAGGTGCTTTCTACTCACCTTGTATTTTGCCAGCCCTCTCTCCTTTTAGCTCCTTCCACAGGCCTCCTGCCTTCCGGAAATCCAGTACAGAATCTGAGCACTACTTCTCACAAAGTATGAGAAGTGGAGGGACATAGATAATGGGGCCGTGTAGAGAGGAACCTGTTAATTGATTCCAGGCTGCTCTGTCTGTGTTGTGGAGAGGAGCAGAGCTTGACATAGTATCTGGTTGCCCAGCCCTTCAGCCTGACAGCCTCCTTCAAGCACAGAATGGTCCAGATAGTGCCTAGTCTCTGGCTACCTGGAAGCATGCTCAACCCCAAGTCCCCAGCAGGCTCATTTACCTGCTTGTCAAAGCCCCAGGCTAAATAGAGCACACCCCAAATTCTCTAAATAATCTCAAAGAGTGTGCTGTAAACCTCAGAAGGTTTTTATACTGAGCCTTCAGCCAGTCCCCTGGGAGCAAAGAAGAAGAGCTTCTGTAAGGGGAACTTAAAGCTCCCTCTTTTCCTTCTACAACACCTGCTATAATATATAGCAGATACTTCTGGACAGTGGTTCTCAACCCTGAGCATGCACCAAAACCCCACAGAAGGCTTGTTAAAACAGATCATTGAGTTCCCAATCCCACATTTCTGATTTAGTGGGTCTGGTGTGGGGCTTGAGAATTTGCATTTCTAACATTCCCACAGTGCAAACTGCTCTACTGCTAGCCTAAAGGTTGGCAGTTCCAACCTACCCAGCTGTACCATGGAAGAAAAGGCCTAGCAATCTGCTTCTGTTATGATTACAGCCAAGAACCATTATTGAACATTTTGATCAAAGATTCTGTAGAAGAAGCCTGATCAAAAGAGAGAAAATGCAGAACAATTTTAAGTTCTCATGGCCTTGAGACTTTCTGGAGCCATGGAAGCTGGATAAACCCCTGAAACTACTGTTCTGAGATAATCTTTAAACCTTAAACTAAAAATATTCCCCAAAGCCTTCTTAAAACCAAACAGTAGTTTAGCTTAACTAGCAAAAAAATGTCTGCCATGAGCATAATGCTCTTTAAAGAACTATCTATATGGGATCAAGGGAGCTCTCATGCCTAAGGCTTTTGACTGCTAACCAGAATGCTGGTGGTTCAAACCCACCAGCTATCCCCTGAATGGAAGACTGGGCAATATACTTCCATAGTGATACTGCCTTGAAAACCCAAGGAGGGGACACTATGAGTCGAATCTGACTTGATGGCAGTGAGTGTGGTTTGGTTTGATATGGATGGGATCAAATTGACAACAGCTCAGAAGATAAGATAGGACTTAGGGGACAGTGAGTTTATGTTAATGGGGGGGGAACACTCAGAAAATGATAGTGAGAATGGTTGCACAACTCACAGAAGGCACTAAATTGTATATGTAGAAACTTAAATTGGTATACGTTTTTCTGTGTATATTCTCAACAACAAAATAACTTAAAAAAAAAAAGGAGTATAGCCAAGAAAACTTTATGGAGCTGTTCTACTGTATCATACGTAGGCTTGTTGTGAGTCAAAATCCACTCTTCCACAACTAACAACATCAAATTTCCAGGTGATGCCAAGTCTGCTGATCTTGAGACCATACTTTGAAAACCACTGCTGTAATGAAAAGAACGTTAAATTGAGACAAGAGAGATGTGTGGTCTCTTGATTCCTCTGCCCACTGTGTGACCCTTAAATCATGCCCTTCACTCATGCCTTTCTAAAATGGGGAGGTTGGATTTAGAACATCCCTATGGTTCCTTTTTATCTACCAAAAACTGATTCTGTAAGTACCCACAAGAAAAACAGCTACTCACTGCCCACAAGCTACATGACCTGTCTTGCCCTATCAACTGGTTCTTTTGCGTACATTGGAAATGCCTCTACCAACATCAGTTTGTAGAGTCAACAGTGCTAAACACACATATGGTCCTAGGACTTTATATTTTACTTAGCTTTTTTAGGAGCTTAGATTATGAAACAGAAAAAGGATTTGTAACACAGGCAAAGTCATTAGAGAAAAGCAGCTGAGACTGGAACCTAAAATTTCACAAAAGAGTCTACAACTGAGCATCCCCGTGTGCAGCCACCTCAGGATCCCAAAGATCATTGACAGAAGGGCAGCAGAACAAGAAGAAACAGAATTTAGAATCAGACAGACCTGGGATCAAATTTCAACAGCAACATTTATTAACTCCGTAAGCCTTTTGATCTCTTTGAGCCTTAGCTTGCTTATCTGTGAAAGGGAGATAATACCCACCTTATGGGCTTCAGATGAGGCTTAAATGAGATAATGTATACAAAGGACTTAATACAATGTTCAATATATAATAAGGAGCTCTGGTGGCATAGTGCTGAAGGCATTTGACTGCTAACCAGGAGGCTGGTGGTTCAAACCCACCAGCCACTTCTTGGAAGGAAGGTTGGGCAATCTACTTCCATGGTAATACTACCTCAGAAACCCAAGGAGGGGTCACTATGACTGGGATCCAACTCAATGGCACTGAGTTTGTTTTTTTTTGTTGTTGTTGTTCTGGTGGGGTAGTGATTAAGGCATTTGGCTGCTAAAAAATAAATAAATAAATAAAAGGTCGGTACATTGAACCCACCAGCCACTCTGTAGAAGATAGATGAAGCAGTCAGCTTCTATAAAGATTTACAGCCTTGGAAACCAACGGGGTTCACTGTGAGTAGTAATTGACTCAGTGGCAGTGAGTGTGGATTGTTTTGGTTGGCTATATAATAAATATACAATCATGAACATCATCCACACCATTATTAATCATGGGCCAATTATTTAGCCTTCCTGATCTCAATTCCTGAATGATGAAGAATAAATGAGATAATATAACAAAACACATAGCAGGTTCTCTGGCACTTGGAAGGTAATAAATAATAGGTCTTCTTACTGGAAGAAGTCCTGGTGGTGCCATAATTAAGACCTTGGCTGCTAGCTGAAAGGTTGGCAGTTTGAATCCACTCAGCCCCTATAAAGATTACAACCTAGGAAACCCTATGGGCAGTTCACTTGTCATATAGAGTTACTGTGAGTCAGAATTGACTCAATGGCACACAACAACAACAACGTTATTATTAGAGGATCTGTGAAAATTAGGGAAACCCTTAGTGAGATGGATTGACACAATAACCTCAATAATGGGCTCAAATACATTACAGATAATGGAGGTGGTGCAGGACCAGGCAACATTTTGTTATACATAAGGTCACCATGAGTCAGAGCTGACTCCACAGCAAGTAACAACAATTACATTCTTATCACAGAGGGCAGTGATAGTTCAGTGCAGTATGTTCACCTGCCACACAAGTTCCATTCGCAGCCAATGGCCCTTATGTGCAGACACCACCCATCTGTCAGTGGAAGCTTGAGTTTTGCCTTGATGCTGAACAGGTTTCAGTGGAGTTTTTAGACTATGATGGACTAGGAAGAAAAGACTGGCTATCTACTTCTGAAAATTGACCAATGAAAATCCTATTGAACACAATTGTCTGGTCCACCACCAATCCTGGGTTTGGACTAGACTGGGCAACATTTTATTCCTTTGCGCATGGGGTCTCCATGAGTCAGGGGCCTACTCAACAGAAGCTAACATAATTTTTATTACATATACTCAAGTAACTAACTTCATACCATTTCCTTTTCCTAGAGTTTTTAACCCCTTTATAAGATTTATTACAGTCTGCCAAATATTACACAACTATTTGTTATGTGTTTGTCTATACACTACAACACTATATAAGCTCTGAGGGCAGAGGCTCAGTTTTATTCATCTTTGTATCCTCAAAAACATGGCACTTTGCCTGTAATATATACTCTGTTAGTATTGGTGAGTTTCACTCCTGCTCCTAACACACACAACATCAAGCTATGTTGCTCTCTGCAATTCCACTTAGGTGGTAATTTATACATCCACACTCATCCAATTCTGACAAGCTTGCAGAGAAGGCAGTGCAGAGAGTCTTTTTCCTGCTTTACAGATGAGAAAACGAATATTCTGAGAAATTGAGTGAGCTTCCCAAGGTCACAGAACTAGTTGGTGGTACAGGTGGGACTCAACACAGATTCTCTAATTCTGAGGCCAGTGCTTTTATTTTTGAAACTTCATCCATTTCTGTACAACTTTCACAATTTTTCCATAACCTTGTACCGCCTTGGCTTTTGTCTGCTTATCATGTTTCTTCATATTGATTCATTTTGTTTAAATAATTTATTTGAGAAGGAAACTGTATATCATTCACTAACTATAAATAAGTAAATGCAGTAAAATGAATAGAAGAATAATAAAGCTACCACATTCCAGCTGGAATCTACTGTCTATCTGCCAATGAAAGTTCTAACCTTAATCTTTGTTTAAAAAAAGTGAAAGGAGATATTTAGCAAGTGTTGGAAAGGTGTTTAAGATATACCATGTCTAAAGGAGACTTACTTCTTATCTCTAATCACATGGTCAAAATAAAATTTTAAAAGGAATACTTTATTATTATGCAGATTATTATTTAAAGCCAGGCCCATGTACCACCTAGAATTATCTCTAGCACCACATCAAATTACCTCTTGCTCTATCAGAGATACATATTACACACTAATGTCCTTCAAAGTACATTAACATTATTCTTTTTAATATGAGGCACCAAGATGTTTTTCATAGTATGACCATTCCAATCACAGTATGTTGATATGATACCGATCCCTTTCTAAAATTATACACCTATTCTTCCAGCTGTCACACCTCTCCTACATTGCCTTTCTATTATAATTTCAGGTTTAGGTCTGTTGTAATTAATGGAAACTTTAAGCTTCTTGAATATAGCAGCTTCATCCTGTTTATCACAGTGTCCACACAGTTTGTATAATGTCTAGTACATGGAGGGCAGTGAAATGGGTTTCTCTTCTATATGATTCTGGCCTTGGGTTTATATTTCTGCCAAAAATTATGGGTTGGGCCACAGCCTGCTCTGTGAATGGTCTATTTTACATACCTTGTAAGAAGTGGTGAGTTAACTATGCACATGAGGTGAGTAAAACCCTTGTGGGGATTGGTATATTAATATGCAAATTAGATAACTGTAGCCTATTGAGAAAATTGGTCAGTTTATGGCCTTAGTGGAAGGAGTAGGCTTATAAAAGGGCCAGTGCCACAGAGCTTGAGGGGAACCTCACTACCATCAGGAAGAGCCTGGAGTGCAGTGCATCCTTGGGACCAGGAGTCCCTGAACTGAAGACTTCCTAGACCAAGATGACAGAGAGATCTGTAATACTGGAGATGGTGCAGCTACAGCATGAGCAGCAGAAACCAGAAGACTGGCACTAAGCATCTGCAGTGGGCTTGCTGACCCATGGAGCAAGAGACTTGAGTGGCTTTGGCCATGAAACTTGCTGGTGAGAGAGTGCCTTCAGGTACTTCCTAGTGGAGCTGTTGTTATGTTGTTGTTAGGTGACGTTGAGTAGTTTACGACTCATAGTGACCCCATGCATAGCAGAATGAAACACTGCCCGATCCCGTGCCAACTCCATGATCCCTGCTATACTTGAGCCCATCATCACAGCCACCGTGTCAATCCATCTTGTTGAAGGCCTCCCCCTCTTTCATTGACCCTCCACCCTACCAAGCATGACATCTTCTCCAGGGAATGGTCCCTTCTGACAACATGACCAAAGTAGGTAAGACAAAGTCTGGCCATTCTCACTTCCAAGGAGCATTTCGGGTGCACTTCCTCCAGGACAGATCTGTTAGTTCTTTTAGCAGTCCATGGTACTTTCAGCATTCTTCGCCAGCACCACAACTCAAAAG
>NW_006921603.1:17120192-17130536 GCF_000298275.1 Orycteropus afer afer | reverse complement strand
GCTTCCCTAATAAACCCCATAATCTGTGAGCTCTGTGTGGCCACTGCAGCGAATTATCGAACCCAGGAGAGAGGTGGTGGGTGTTTTGAGAGGAACAGTTGGAGAAAGGGCTGGAAGGAGGCAGCATGTCCGGCCTGGCAGGAATAGGCCTTGGGTTATTGATGATGACTCTGTCTTCCTCTTGTGGGATTAGAGGAGGTCAGAACATGTGGCCTCCCTGCTGTTTTAGCAGCCACTTAACTGTAAGTCTAGTCTATGAGTTCTGTATAAGTCTGGTCTATGAGTTCTGTGTGGCCATTGCAACTAATTATTGAACCAAGAGAAGTAGAGAGGGTCATGAGGGGAATGGCTGGTGTCAGAAATAGTGAAGAAGTTGAAAGGTGGAGGTATGTAGAACTCCCACATCATAGGAACCAGCTTTGTGCTACTCTGGTTTTTATCCCTAAGAAATCCAGGTGATTGCTGATGCACCTGCAATTTTGCTAAATGACTAACTGGCTGCTAAATGAATGAATAAATGAATAAAGTTGTTTCTCTCTTTTTCGTTTTTGAATCTTCTCTACAAAGACTAGTGGCTTGGACATGCTAAGAGAAAAAAAAAAAAAAGAAAAAAGCAAGCCAAAAACAAATGGGAAGAAGGAACAAGAGATCTATTCTACTTTGCCCTGCTCCTTCTCCCTGTAGATTCTTGTTAAATACTCCAGAGCCAAAAGATTGAATTGAGAAAAGAATAAATGATGGGATGCAGGACTGACATGGCATTATTTGTGAGAACAGCATATTCTTATATATGAAAGCATCCTCTTGTCACAAAATTTTAGTAGTCCACTTGATTGTTAACCTGTAACATCTTAATGGTAATTGAAGAGGCAGCATTTATTTTAGAAGCTTATTCTCACAAACCAAAAAAAAAAAAAAAAAAGTTTCTAAGTAGTTAAAGAGAGAGAGAGAGCTGGGAAGAAAGAAATCAACATTCCTCATATTTACCTGACATGGCTCATTATTCTCCATGAGCAACAGACTATTTACAAATCATCCTGGAATAACCGTATATGGTAGAGGAACTCTCTTAGGAGATGAAGATGTTGAACTCCCACCCTTGGTCTTTTCACCATGAAACACTAAGAAGCAAAATAACAATTCCTTAAGCTGTTGTTGTTGTTGTTGTTAGGTGCCATCGAGTCATCTCCAACTCATAGCAACCTCATGTACAGCAGAACAAAACACTGCCCCGTCCTGTGCCAGCTCCACAATCCCTGCTATACCTGAGTGCATCACTGTAGCCACTGTGTCAATCCATCTTCTTGAGGGCCTTCCCCTCTTTCTCCAACCCTCCACTTTACCAAGCATGATATCCTTCTCCAGAGAGTGGTTCCTTCTTACAACTTGACCAAAGTAGGTCAGATGAAGTCTGGCCATTCTCACTTCCAAGGAGCATTCTGGCTGCACTTCTGGAACAGATTTGTTAGTTCTTTTAGCAGTCCATGGTACTTTCAGCATTCTTCTCCAACACCACAACTCAAAAGCATCGACTCTTCTTTGGTCTTATTCATTGTTCAGCTTTCACATGCACGTGAGGTGATTGGAAATACCATGGCTTGTGTCAGGTACACCTTAGTCCTCAAGGAAACATCTTTGCTCTCCAGCACATGAAAGAAGTCTTTTGCAGCTGATCTGCCCAGTGCTGTACGTCGTCTGATGTCTTGACTGCTGCTTCCATTGGTGTTGATTGCAGAACCAAGTAATATGAAGTCTTTGACAACTTCAATCTTTTCTCCATTTATCATGATGCTGCTTATTGGTCCAGTTGTGAGGATTTTTGTTTTCTTTATATTGAGGTGTAATCTATACTGCAGACTGTACTCTTCAATCTTTGTCAGTAAGTATAAGTATCCCTTAAGTATCCCTTATGCTACATCCTCTAAATATAATGATATGATGATGGTGTCTTGCCCAGAATTTTGCACTGGTTGTACATCTGGTGGTGGGAATGGACAGACTATGTCATTCACATTCTTCACTCCATTTTCCCAAACACAATCTATGGAAGTTGGCTTGGAGTTAGTAGGTATGCCTAGAGGTCAGATGGGTTTAGGTGTATCTTTCCTCTGTACAAAGTTAACCCAAGGGTAGTGCAACCCACAGACATGGACCTTGGAATTCTACCTTCTTCAGCTGGATGAAGGAACTGGAACTGAATGCTGAGTCTATTCTGTCTCAACCTACCTTGCCAAGGCTGAGTAGAAAAGAGGCATTTCACTCATGGAAGTTTTTCAAGTTTGGGCGTCTGATTAGGGCAAGAAAGATTATAATGACTATTTATTGAGTGCTTACTAAGGAGCTCTGGTGGCATAGTGGATAAGACATGTGGTTGCTAACCAGAAGGTCAGTGGTTCAAACCCACTGGCCACTCTGCAGAAGGAAGATGGGGCAATCTACTTCCATAAAGATTTACAACCTCAGAAACCCAGTGGGGGTTGCTATGAGTCTGAATCAACTCAATGGCGCAGTGAGTGAGTAAATGAGTGAGTACTATGTGCCAGGCCAGTTCTAAGATCTCTCTCTCTCATAGATATATCAAGAGAGAGACCTACCCTAGGTTGATGCAAATGGTTAACACACTTGGTTGCTTAGAAGTTTGAGTCCACCAAGAGACACCTCAGAAAAAGGCCTGGCAATCTACTTCCCAAAAATCAGCCACTGAAACCCCATGGAGCATAGTTCTACTCTGACATGAGTTCGCCATGAGTTGGAATTGATTTAAGGGCAACTGGTTAAGCGTGCACACACACACACACACATACATAATATTATCTTATTTAGTTCTTACAACAATCCTATGATATAGATGTTCCACTATTGTGTCCATGTTATAGAGGCTAAAAGTAAAGCAAGACATCTGATAACTTGCCTTAGGCCCCACAGCCATAATTAGCAGAATAATGTCTTCAAGCATCCTGACTCCAGAGCATACTTTTCAATCACTGCGCTAAGCTGATTAACAAACCTCTGAAGTAACACTGTTACATTTTTATTTTATAGATGAAGAAACTAAGACGCCAAGAGGTTAGATAAAATACTTTCTCATACTCCTACAATGTCGTTGAGCCATAAGTGGCAGAGTTGGGATGTGCACTCAGGCAGCATAGATAAGGATCAAGGCACTTAACCACTACACCCACTCTTGGGTGAAAGGTTCCTAAGGCTCCGTTGGGAGAGTTATGCTCCAGATTACTCATCTGCAGAAAAATGCTGCCAGAATGCAGAAGGCCACTTGGGTTGGCTTCCTCAATAGCCAGATGAGACCACGTGGGTCCTATGAAAGGTTCTCGCCCCTAGGCCCTCCCTCTCAGGCATCTGCTTAGAGTTTAACGTACATCTGCTATCCCCCCACCCACCCAACCTGCTGGTTCATCTGTCAGTTGCCAAACCATTGCTGTGGCCCTGGTTTTGGTCTCATAGCCACATCCCTTTAACCTGATGCTTGGTCCTTCAACAACCACAAAGCTCAGCGTGCTTCAAGGCATTAAAAAAAAAAAAAAAAAAGAGTAAGTTCTTGGAAGCATTAACCCTTGCCAGACCAAATTATTCCACTACCAGAGCTATCTTCTGAGGATAAGTGTCATTTGTTTTCAGATAAAGACTTTCATATATTTTAAAACAGCCATCTGGTCCCACCTGAATTTTCTCTTTATGTTAAATATTCTGAATTACTCTACTATTCCTTATGTGATATGGTATCCTTCTGGAGACTAACAATCCAGTGTTTTATTTTTCGCTGCTCGAGCAAGAAGTACCAGGAAGTTCCCCTGCTTACCTCCAAAATGTTTAACATATAGCAAGAATTTCCCCTCCTCAATGCAAATTAAAATAACAACAACTATACCTAATATAGGAGCTCTGGTGGTGTAGTGCCTAAGGCACTTGACTGCTAACCAGAAGGCTGGCAGTTCAAACCCACCAGCCACTCCTCAGAAGGAAGGTTGGGCAATCTACTTCCATAGTGATACCTAATATGTATTGAATATTACTATGTCATGTACAAAACCTCATTTTGAACTATGTAAGTCCTTGGTGTTCCTTGATGATCCATGGGTGATTTCCAGAGAGGGTCATATAGATCTTCCTACATGGTATGTTACATTTTTGTTTATGATATATTCTTACTTTCTTTCATGAAACAGCCCTCACCGTCCTGTTAACTCAGAAGTGGCCATATCACTAACTTGGGCAAATAAAAAGTGTCATTTTTGGGTAGAAGATTCAAGAGCCAGGGAACCTTTTCATTTTACTCTTTGCCACAATGATGAAGAAGCTTGATTCCAGAGTAAAAATTCACTCCACCTCCTTAGAAAAACTTCTCCATCATGAATGTTCAACATAGGCATTGTTGAAAACCACTAAGATTTTTGGGGTTATTTATGATGACAGTGTAAACTAGTCTATTTGATGGTTACATCCTACAGCCCTGACATGCTGAATGTTGTACAACAGTCCTATTGATTATACTAATATAACGTGATTCTCTGCCCCTTCCCTTTCTGTTTCCTTTGAATGAACGTATGCTTCCTAATAATAGGACTCCTGATATAATGAGTCCTTGCTTGGCCCAATCAGTTAAGTGCTAAACTACTAACTGAAACATTGGCAGTTTGAACCTACCCAGGGTACTTTGGAAGAAAGGCCTGGAGATCTTCCAACAGGTCACAGCCTTGAAAACCCTGTGGAGAGCAGTTCTACTCTGTAACACATGGGGATCACTATGAGTTGGTATCAACTCAAAGGAAACTGATTTGGTTTTTGTTTTAAGAGGAAGTACCTCAAGGGCATTGGTGATTCAGTGTAGAATTTTCATCTTCCATTGGGAGTTTGGGGATTGGACTCCCACCCAGCCCAGGTATGCAAATTGTTAGTGGAGGTTGTGTGTTGCTCTGATGTTGATCAGGTTTCCGTGGAGCTTCCAGACTAAGTAGGACTAGGAAGAAAGGAACAGTGCAATCTCCAGCCCCTAATCCTTAGCCCACTGTAGGGATGGTGCAGGACTAGGCAGTGTTCTCTTGATAGAGATCACAGTGAGTCAGTGGAGGAGGGTGATCCAATGGCAGCTAACAAAAACAACAAGGTGAGAAATACAGCAACACATAGAATATTCCAGGTATTCCAGGTATAGTCTTAGGAATAGTCCCTTTCTGGATACAATATTTCTTCTACAGCAGGATAATATTTTGATATATTAACTAATTTCCCCATATTACACTCCTTGATCTTGCTTCCTCTTCATTTAGCAGGTAAGGAATTTTATTATTATTGCCTTAAGAAGAATTAGAGAAATAAAAACTCATTTCTTAGCTTTTAGTTTTTGTCTAGATCCCAGGGGAAGGGAGGTAGGGAGGTTGTGCTTAGACAACACAATCAATTTGAGAGACTGCAATGGTTTAAGACTTTCTACTCTGAAAACCCTGGACTAAGAAAAATCCTCTGGACTAGGGAGAGGAGAAAGAAGAAATTGCCTGGAAATGATTCCCTGAATAAAAAGGGATCTTCACACCAGATCACTTCCTAGGACTACATCCAAACAGGGCAGAAGAAAAAAATAGAAGCTAGGTTGATGATGCAGTGGTTAAGCATTTGGCTGATAACTGAAAGGTCAGCAGTTTGAACCCACCAGCCACTCCATGGGAGAAAGATGTGGCAGTCTGTTTTTTAAAAGACTACAGCTTTAGAAACCCTGTAGGGCATTTCTACTCTGTCCCATTGGGTCACTATGAGTCAGAATCTACTCAATGGTAATGGATTACATTGGGGAGATCCAAATGAAGAGAAGATGTGTGTCTCATTTACCAGGTTGAACTTATAGAGGTGGTAAGACCCCAGAATGAAATGTATCACAGACTGAATCTAGCCCAAATACAAGTCTTATTTGTCAAGCATAGGATTTTAAAATAGATTGACTTTGGATGACTTTGAATGCGGCATGCCCTTTCTAGTTACTCCAATCTTCATTCTCTATTCTCTCACACCCAGGTCTAATAAACTGGCTTGGCTCTAAAGGCATGTGATGGTTAATGTTGTGTGTTAACTTGGCTGGGCCGTGATTCTCTGGTTTGGCAGTTATGATGTAGTTTGGCAGTTACATAATCATGTAGTCATCCCCCATGATGAAATCCAATATAATGTAATCACTTCTATGATAAAATCTGCTCTGAATAGCCAATCAGTTGAAAGGGAGTCTCTTCAGGGGTATGGCCCACATCAAATCTGTATGGACATTCTGGGAAAGCTTTCTAGCTTTTTGCTTGCTCTGGGTCCTGCACCCGACTCCCAGTTCCTGTGACTTGAGCCAATTGCCAGCCATTTTGCTAGCCTATCTTGGGACTTGTTAGCCTCTGAAGCGTCTGAGCCAGCAGCTTGCTGTCTTACCTGCCAATCTTGGGTTCATCAGCCCCTGCAGCTGTGTGACTCAGGAGAAGCCTTCAGCTTGACATGTGACCCATGCGCTTGGGATTTGCTAGCCTGTACAACATGTGAGCCATGTCCTTGACATCTATCTATCTATCTATCCACTTCACTGGTTTTGCTTTTCTAGAGAACCCAGCTTAAGACAAGGCACTTGAGTTTAAAACAACAGGGTGATGGCAGGAAGAAAGATAGAAAGAACTTGGTCCTGGATGACATAATTCAGCTTCTGAACCAACCCTGAAGTCTTCCCTTCTGTGGTAGTTAAGGATGTGTCAACTTGGCTGGGCCTGGTTTTGAGTGGCTGGGCAACTTGATGTAGTCAGTTATTCCCCATGGTGATATTAGTAATCAACCCCATAGTAGAATCTATGGAGCAGCTGAGTAGCTGCCTTAGGGATGTGGTCTGCTTCTAGTATATAAGGAGAAGCATTAAGAAAGGTCTGCAGCTTTTGGCATGCTTGGACCCCGCATGTAGCCGAGTCATCATTCACCAGCCTACCACATTGCCTGCTGATCCTGGGACTGTTAATGGACTTGAATCAGTGGCCTGCCATGTGGTTTGGTAATATTGAGGCTGTGCCTTTTTACTTGTCAACCTTGGGTTTGTCAGCCTCAGCAGGCAGCAGCTGCCTGAGTGAAGAAAGTGTCCAGCTTCAATGGGCCAAGAGCAAGAGGCAGAGCTGAAGCCCAAGATTGAGGGGCTTTCACTCAGCCCCTAGAGCATGATACTTCAAACTCAGAATTCTAGCCTCCAAAATTGTAAGAGAATAAACTCCTGTTTGTTAAAGTCACCCATTTGTGATATTTTCTGTCAGAGCAGCACAAAATAACCAAAACAACTTCCTTTGAAATTCTGCTTTCGTAAGCTCTGTATTGTTTAATTCTGTTTGAGCTGGATTTTCTACTACTTACAGTTAAAGCATCCTGACATAGCCTCATAAACAAACTTCAGTTTTAGAAAACTTTATAAGTTACAATTTCTACACACCTGAGTCAAAGGACTAAGATTATTTCCCCTAAAATTGTACATAACCTAAAATTGAGGTTGTTTTTTTTTTGGCACACCCATAAAGTATTAGCTCATAGATCAATCGTGGGAGAATAGAAGGGCTATGTATGCACAGGGAGACAGCTCAGGTGGCAGGTGTGCATGGGAAAGAAAGACAAAGGGAAGAGGTAACTATGGGGAGTATGTGGAAGGGGAGCTGTTGCATTGTGGGAAATTGCCATCAATGTCATGAGACAAACTGTATGTGAGCTGTATGGAAAGTGAATTTGCTCTGTAAACTTTCACCCAAATCACACACACACACACACACACAAAGTATTAGTTCATACTTACATATGATTACATGAAACGCTTGAAGTCTTTTTGATAGCTGTTAATGGATAATCACTGGGAAATAGATAATTCTTGCCCTTTAGTGCAGCCTGAGGCAGTCAGTCATGGTTCAGTGGTAGAATTCTTGCATTAGAATTCTCAGCTCCCATGCAGGAGACCCAAGTTCTTTTTTTTTTTTTTTGTCAGTGAAGGAGAATTCAACAAGGAAGACAGTTCCAAACTCCAGCCAAATGGAGGTCAGCTCATAAGGATTATGGAGTCAAAAAATCTCAGGGGAGTTTTAAATGGGAGCATCCTAAGAATGCCTTGTTTTAAAGGAGATGGTGTCTCAAGCTATAACCAAGGCTTTTCTCCCATTAATTTCAACAAACCTTATTTTCCTTTCTTCCCAACATATGTATAAATAAACCACTTTTCACTAGATTCAGTCATGTAACATTAATGAGATCCTATCACGTTTCAGGAGTCCCCAGGAAGTACAAACAGTTAAAGCATTCAGCTGCTAACCAAAATGTTGGAAGTTCGAATCTACCCAGATGTGCCTTGGAAGAAAGCCCTGGTGATCTACTTCTGAAAAATCAGCCATTGAAAACCCTATGAAGTTCTACTTGGACACACATGGTATCACCATGAATTGGGATCAACTCCATGGCAACTAAAACAGGTTGGAGATGTTGGGGATACAGACACAAACAGAAGTCCTTTAATAAGTTTAAACGTTAATGGAGGAGACAAATGTCAAAACAAAGTAAAAGAATAAAGTATTATATTTGAAATAATGGTATCTAGTTTCAACACTAGAAGGAATTGGCACTGAAGGAATTGTAAAAAACAAGGTTCCTGGAATTGACGGAATACCCATTGAGATGTTTCAACAAATGAATACTAACTACACTGGAGGCACTTACTTGTCTATGCTAAGACATTTGGAAGACAGCTACCTGGCCAACTGACTGGAAGAGATCTAAATTTATATCCATTCCAAAGAAAGATGATCCAACAGAAAGTGAAAATGGTCAAACAATCTCATCAATATCACATGCAAGTAAAATTTTGGTGAAGATAATTCAGAAACGTTTGAAGCAGTATATTGACAGGGAACTTCCAGAAATGAATGCAAGCTGGATTCAGAAGAGGATGTGGAATGAGGGATATTATTGTTGATGTCAGATAGATCTTGGCTGAAAGCAAAGAATACCAGAAAGATGTTTATTTGTGTTTTATTGACTATGCAAAAGCATTAAACTGTGTGGATCATAATAAATTATGGATAACATTGAGAAGAATGGAACTCCAGAACACTTTAATGTGTTCATGAGGAACTATACACAAGCCAAGAGGCTGTCGTTCCAACAGAACAAAGAGATACTGCATGGTTTAAAATCAGGAAGGGAGTGTGTCAGAGTTGTATCCTTTCACCATACTTATTCAGTCTGTATGCTGAGCAATTAATCTGAGAAGCTGGACTATATGAAGAAAAATGCAGCATCAATATTGGAGGAATGTTGTTATTTGTTAGGTATCGTCAAGTCATCTCCAACTCATAGCTACCCTCTATACAGCAGAACGAAACACTGCCCAGTCCTGTGCTAGCCCCACGATCCTTGTTATACCTGAGCCCTTCGTTGTAGCCACTGTGTCAATCCATCTTGTTGAGGGCCTTCCCCTTTTTTGCTGACCCTCCCCTTTACCAAGCATGATATCCTTCTCCAGGGAATGGTCCCTTCTTACAACATGACCAAAGTAGGTGAGATGAAGTCTGCCATTCTTGCTCTGAAGGAGCATTCTGGCTGCACTTCTTCCAGGATAGATTTGTTAGTTCTTTTAGCAGACTATGGTACTTTCAGCATTCTACACCAACACCACAATTCAAAAGAATCAACTTTTCTTTGGTCTTCCTTATTCATTGTCCAGCTCTTACATGCACATGAGTTGATTGAAAATACCATGGCTGATGTCAGGCACAGCTTAGTCTTCAAGGAGATATCTTTGTTCTCCAGCACCTGAAAGAGGTCTTTTGCAGCAGATTTACCCAATTCTGTACATCATCTGATATCGTGACTGTTGCTTCCATTGATGTTGATTGTAGAACCAAGTAATATGAAGTCCTGGACAACTTCAATCTTTTCTCCATTTATCATGGTGCTGCTTATTGGTCCAGTTGTAAAGATTTTTGTTTTCTTTATGTTGAAGTGTCATTCATACTGCAGACTGTATTCTTCAATCTTGATCAGTAAGTGCTTCAAGTCATCCTCACTTTCAGCAAGCAAAGTTGTGTTGTCAGGGTATCGTAGGTTGTTAATGAGTCTTCCTCCAATCCTGATGCCACATTCCTCTTCATATATAGTCCAGCTTCTCAGATTATTTGCTCAGCATACAGACTGAATAAGTATGGGGAAAGGATACAACCCTGCCACACCTCTTCCTGATTTTAAACCCTGCAGTGTCCCTTCGTTCTGTTTGAATGACAGCCTCCTGATCTGTGTACAGGTTCCTCATGAGTACAAGCAAGTGTTCTGGAATTCCCATTCTTCTCAATGTTA
>NW_006921603.1:17117144-17119882 GCF_000298275.1 Orycteropus afer afer | reverse complement strand
TTGGCCAGGTAGGTGTCTTCCAAATCTCTTGGCATAGCCAAATGAGTGCCTCCAGTGTGACATCCGTTTGCTGAAACATCTCAGTGGGTACTCTGTCAGTTCCTGGAGCCTTGTTTTTTGCCACTTCCTTCAGTGCAGCTTCAACTTCTTCCTTCAATACAGCTTCAACTTCTTCCTTCAACACCATTTGTTCTTGATCATATGCCATACTTTCTAAAATGGATGAACATTGAACCAATCCTTTTTAGTACAGTGACTCTTTGTATTCCTTCCATCTTCTTTTGATGTTTCCTGCATCATTCAATATTTTGCCATAGAACCTTCCAATATTGCAACTCGAGGCTTAGATTTTTTCTTCAGTTCTTTCAGCTTGAGAAATGCTGAGTGTGTTCTTCCTTTTTGGCTTTCCAACTCCATGTCTTTGCACATTTCATTATAATAATTGAGTTTGTCTTCTCAAGCTGCTCTTTGAAATCTTCTATTCAGCTCTTTTATCTTGTCATTTCTTCCATTTGCTTTAGCTACTCTTCATTCAAGGGCAAGTTTCAGAGTCTTTTCTGACATTCATTTTGGTATTTTCTTACTTTTCTGTCTTTTTTAATGACCTTTTGCTTTCTTCATGGATGATGTTCTTGATGTCATCCCACAGTTCCTCTGGTTTTTGGTCACTGGTGTTCAATGCATCAAATCTATTCTTTAGATGGTCTCTAAGTTCAGGAGGAATATATTCAAGGTCATATTTTGGGTCTTGTGGACTTTTTTTATTTGTCTTCAACTTCAACTTTAACTTGCACATAAGCAGTTGATGGTCTATTCCACAATCAGCTCCTGGTCTTGTTTTGGCTGAAGCTATTGAGCTTTTCCATCTCCTCTTGCCACAGACGTAGTCAATCTCATTCCTCTGTACTCCATCCGGCAAAGTCCTTGCGTATAACTGCTGTTTGTGTTGTTGAAGAAAGGTATTTGCAATGAATAAGTTCTTGGTCTCACAAAATTCTATCATGTGATCTCCAGCCTTATTTCTATCACCAAGGCCAAATTTTCTAACTACCTGTGATTCTTCTTTGTTTCCTGGACAATGAATAAGGAAGACCACAGAAGAATTGATGCTTTCTTTTTTCTTTCTTTCTTTTTTTTTCTTTTGAGGAATACTCATTAACAATCTGAGATATGCAGGTGACACAACCTTGCTTGCTGAAAGTGATGATGATTTGAAGTACTTTCTGATGAAGATTAAACACTACAGACCGCAGTATGGATTACACCTCAACATAAAGAAAACAAAAATCTTCCCAACTAGACCAATAAGCGGCATCATGCTAAAGGGAGAGAAGACTGTAGCTGTCAAAGATTTCATATTACTCAAATCCACAATTGACACTGATGACACCAGTAGTCAAGAAATCAGACATCATGTGGCACTAGCAAAATCTGCTGCAAAAGACCTCTTTAAAGTGCTGAAGAGAAAAGATATCTCTTTGAAGAATAAGATGTATCTAACCCACCCCATGGTATTTTCAATCACCTCATATGCATGTGAAAGCTGGACAATGAATAAAGACAACAGAAAAATTGATACTTTTTTCTTTCTTTTTTATTTTTTAAGTTTTGCAGTGTTTGCTCCCCTCTCCTCCTAACCCTAGTAGCCAACAAAGAAAGTATCCTTCCATATATAAACCTATTCTTGACTTTTTATAATAATGAGATAATACAATATTTGTCCTTCTGTGATTAACTTATTTCACTCAGTATAATGTTCTCCAAATTCATCCACATTATGTGGTGTTTTGCAGATTCTACATTATTTTTTAATGTTGCATAGTATTACATTGTGTGTATGTACCATAGTTTGGTTATCCATTCTTCTGTTGATGTGTACCTAGGTTGCTTCCATCTTTCTACTATTGGAAATAGTGCTGCGATGAACATAGGTGTGCAGATATCGTTTTGTCCTGGCGCTCACTTCTTTAGGATGTATACCTAGTCATGGAATCGCTGGATCAAATGGTATTTCTATTTACCACTTTTTAAGGAATCACCATACTGCTTTCCACAGTGATTGTATCATTTGACAGTCCCACCAGCATTGTATGAGAGTCCCAATCTCTCCATATCCTCACCAGCATTTGATACTTTCTGTCTTGAACTTTGCTATTGGTGCTGGGTCCAGATAGTATCTCATGCTGTTTGGATTTACATCTCTCTAAAGGCTAATGATTGTGAACATTTCTTCATGTTTCTTGGCCACCAGAATATCTTCTTTGGTGAAGTGTCTATTCATGTCTTCTGCCCATTTTTTAATTGAATTGTTTTTCTTTTTGCTGTTGAGATGGTGGAGTTTTCTATAAATTTTAGAGATAAGTCCCTTGTCAAAAATGTCATTGCTGAATATTTTTTCCCAATCAGTAGATTTTCCTTTTATTCTTTTGAGAAGTGTTTGGAAGCACATAAAATTGAATTGTTAGAAGGTCCTATTCATCTAGTTTATTTTCTTCCATTTGTGTGTTTTAAGTTATGCTTGACAATCTATTTATGACATAAATTTTGTTGTTGTTTTTGTTGTGTGCCGTCGAGTCAAACCCAACTCATAGTGACCCCTCCTTGGGTTTCCAAGGCTATATCACTACAGAAGTAGATTACCCAACCTTCCTTCGAAGGAGTGGCTGGTGGGTTTAAACTGCCAACCTTCTGGTTAGCAGTCAAGTGCCTTAGCCACTATGCTAGGGCCCCTAAATTTG
>NW_006921603.1:17113573-17116344 GCF_000298275.1 Orycteropus afer afer | reverse complement strand
TTTTTTTTTTTGCTGAGTCTCTTTGGTTGTCTATGTATAGGATCATATCATCATCAAATACAGATCGTTTTACTACTTCCTTACCAATTTGGATGCCTTTGATTTTCCTGTCTTGCCTTATTGTCCTGACTAGGATTTCCAATACAATGTTAAATAGAAATGGTGATAGAGAACATCCTTGTCTGGTTCCTGTTCGCAAGGTGAATGGTTTCAGTCTCTCTCCCTTGAGAAAATATTGGCTTTTGGTTTTGCATACACCAACCAAATCACACCCACTGCCATCGAGTCAATTCTGACTCATAACCCACTGGGTTTCTGAGGTGGTAAATCTTTAGTGAAGTAGACTGCCCAGTCTTGCTTCCACGGAGTGGCTGGTGGGTTTGAACCACCAACCATCTGGTTAGCAGTCAGATGCCTTAGGCACTATGTTACAAGAGCTCCTTATATGCCCTTTATTACATTGAGGAATTTCCCTTCTATTCCTATTTTTCTGAGAGTTTTTATCAGGAATGGGTGTTCGATATTATCAAACGCCTTTTCTGTATTGATATGATCATGTGTTTTTTTTCCTTTGTTTTATGTAATGGATGGCATTGATTGTTTTTCTAATGTTGAACTATTCTTGCACACCTAGTATGAACCCCACTTGGTCATAATGTATTATTTTTTTGATATGCTGTTGGAGTCTATTGGCTAGGATTTTGTTAAAGATTTTTGCATCTATATTCATGAGGGATATTGCTCTGTGGTTTTCCTTTTCAGTAATGTGTTTGCCTGGTTTTGGTATCAAGGTTATGCTTACTTCATAAAATGAATTTGGGAGGACTCCATCCTTTTCTATGTTCTGCAATAGTTTGAGTAGGATTGGTGTCAGTTCTTCTCTGAACGTTTGGTAGAATTCTCCAGTGAAACCATCTGGGCCAGGGCTTTTTTTGGTTGGTGATTTTTTTATGACCTGTTCAATTTCTTCTTTTGTTATGGGTCTATTCAAATTTTCCACCTTAGTCTATGTTAGTTAAGGTAAGTAGTACATTTTAGAAATCTGTTCATTTTTTCTAGATTTTCAAATTTGTTGGAGTATAGTTCTTCATAGTATCCTGATATTATCCTTCTAATTTCTGTTGGTTCTGTTGTGGCGTCACCTAGTTTGTTTCTTGTTCATGTTTGTATTTTCTCCCTCTTTTCCTTTGTTAAATTTGACAGTGGTTTGTCAATTTTATTAATCTTTTAAAAAAAACAATTTCTAGTCTTGTTGATTTTTTTTTTCTATTGTCGTTCTATTTTCTAGGAGCTCTGGTAGCGTAGTGCCTAAAGCATTTGACTGCTAACCAGAAGGCTGGTGGTTCAAACCTACCAGCCACTCCTCAAAAGGAAGGTTGGGCAATCTACTTCTGTAGTGATACCACCTCAGAAACCCAAGGAGGGGTCCCTATGAGTCAGGGCCGACTTGATGGCACATAACAACAACAACATTCTATTTTTTGTTTTATTTCTTTCTGATCAAATATTTATTATTTCCTTTCTTCTGGTGACTGTAGATCTTTTTTTTTTGGTGCTCTTTTTTTAACTGTTGGAGATGTTGGGTAAAGATGTTGATTTTGGCTCTTTCTTCTTTTTTGATGTGTGCATTGATTGCTTTAAATTGGTCTCTGGTCACTGCTTATGCTGTGTTCCAAAGATTTTGGTATGTTTTGTTTTCATTCTTGTTTGATTCAACACATTATTTTATTTTATTTTTTATTTCTTCTATTACCCAGTCATTTTCAATGAGGGTGTTGTTCAATTTCCATGTGTTTGCTCTTTTTCCATTGATCTTCCTACTGATTTCTAATTTGGTTGCATTGTGATCTGAGAAGATGCTTTGCAGTATTTCAATGTTTCAAAGTTTATTAAAGCTTGCTTGGTGGCCTAATATATGGTCTATCCTGGAGAATGTTCTGTGTGCACTGGAAAACAATGTATATTGGGCTGTTGTTGGGTGAAGTGCTCTGTAGATGTCTATAAAGTCAATTTGGTGGATTGTATTGTTTAGTTCTTCTGCATCTTTGCTGAGTTTCTTTCCAGTTCTATTTTTCATTGAAAGTGGTATATTAAAGTTTCCTGCTATGACTATGGAGTCATCTATATTTCAATTCTATTAAAATCTGATATATATTTTTTGAGGCTCTTTCATTGTGTGCATAGAAATTTATTATTGTTGTGTCCTCTTGTTCAGTCAATCCTTTAATCATTATATAATGTCCTTCCTTGTCTCTTATGGTGGTTTTTGTCTTGAAGTCAATTTGATCAGAAATTAATATCCCCACTTCTGTTCTTTTTTGGTTGCCATTTGCTTGATACATCTTTTTCCAATCTTTGATTTTTGGTCTATTTTTGTCTTTGTGTCTAAGGTGTGTCTCTTGTTGACTGCATATTGATGGCTTATGTTTTCTTATCCAGTCTTTAACTTTCTCTCTCTTGAGTGGTGCATTTAATCCATTGGCATTCAGTGTAGTTATTGACAAGTATGAATTTATTGCTGTCATTTTGTTGTGGTGTTACTGATTTCTTTGTTCCATATAATTTTCTGTGCTGAGCTTATTTATGAATCGTGTTATCACTTCCTTCAGTGCTATTGTTTTTGTTGTTGTTGTTATGTGCTGTTGAGTCAGACCTGACCCCTAGCGACCCCTCCTTGGGTTTCCAGGGCAGTATCACTACGGAAGTAGATTGCCCCATCTTCCTTCTGGGGAGTGGCTGGTGGGTTTGAACCGCCGGCCTTCTGGTTAGCA
>NW_006921603.1:17093931-17112852 GCF_000298275.1 Orycteropus afer afer | reverse complement strand
ATACAATTCTTGGTTGAAAATGTTTTTCTTTCAGAGTTTTATACTTACCAACTCATTGCCTTCTCACCTGCATGGTTTTTGCTGAGAAATCAGAGCTTAGTATCATCGGTTGCCCTTTGTAGGTAACTTTTTGTTTTTTCTGTGCTGGTTTCAGGATTCTTTCTTTGTCTTTGGTTTTGGTGAGTTTGATGATGATATGTCTTGATGATTTTCTTTTGGGGTCTATCCTCTTTGGGGTTTCTTGGGCTTCTTGAATGGATATACTCTCATCTTTCATCATATCAGGGGAATTCTCTTCCAACAAATCTTTGACAATTTTCTCTGTGGTTTTATTTGTCTCTTCCTGTTCTGGAATTCTGATTACTCATAGGTTATTCCTTTTGATGGTATCCTGCATGAAACTTAGGCTTTCTTCATTTTGTTTTGATCTTTTTTTCTGGTTGATCCCTTTTCAAAGATGTATTGTGTTATTTGTCTTCAATCTCACAAATTCTGTCTTCCATTGATTCGATTCTACTCTTTTTCTTAGTCAATGTGTTATCTATTTCTGAGAATTAATATTAATCCTCTGGATTTCTATTTGTAGATTTGCATCATTTCTAATTTTTAATTTATTTTGTCATTTTGTTGTTGTATTTTTTTCTGAAATTGTTCTAGGGTTTTATCTTTGTTTTCCTCAGTTGTGTCAGTGTTGTCCTTGATCTGTCTTTCAACCCACTGAAGGTACCTAAATGTAATTCTTTTGAATTCCTTATCAGGGAGTTCCAATGCTGCTTCTTCCTCAGGGATGTGTTCTGGATCTGTATCCAGGTCCCTTGTTTCTCTTTCTTTATCTTGCTTCTTTGTGTGGACTTTGATGTTCTGTTGCCTCTGAGACATTGTGACATTTCTGTGTTTATAGTTAATTGGTGACTGTATGTTGGAGTGATTCGCCCAAGATTTTCATTTTCTTTGGATATATCTGAGTAAGCAGGGTACTGTGATTCTCTTTTCACTAGTTGGCAGCATTTACATACTCATCACCTGTCTCCCTTCCAGTCATCAGCCTCCCGTATGTTTGTGCTGTCCTCGGCAAGTGGAGCCTATTCTTAGGTCCCTGGAATCTGAACAAGAAGGCTGTCACTTTAAATATCCAAACTGGCTGCTGCTTGTAAAAATTCAAAACAGCTGCACCCTCTGGACAGCCAAAAGTCCACAGCTCAGTTTGTTTCCTTCTTTGCTGTTTCCCTTTTAAGCATCAGCCACCAGCACAGTTGTCCACGCAACCTTGGTGAGCACGGCCGATTTTTAAGTTAATTCTCAGGTCCTAAGACCACTTGGAAATATTCAAGCTGTCTGGGCTGTCAGGATAGCTGACAGTCCGCAGCTCTGTTTGTTTCCTTACTCAGTGTTTTCATTCAGGTTCTTCTACTTATTGGTATTTTAATCCACTTCTGTATCCTTCCTTTCAAAGCTCAGGACTCCAGGATTATCTTCTGTATCTATGTCAATTGGTTTCTCTTTCCTTTGTTGAAGAGGGTCTGTGTAGCTTGTCTTCCTATTCTATCATCTTACTGGAAGGCAGAAGAATTGATGCTTTTGAGTTGTGGCATTGGTAAAGAATATTGAAAGCACCATGGACTACTAGAAGGATGAACAGATTTGTCCTGGAAAAAGTGCAGTGGAATGCTCCTTGGAAGTGAGAATGGCCAGACTTTGGCTCACCAGTTGTGTCATGTTGTCAGAAGGGACCATTCCCTGGAGAAGGGTATCTTGCTTGGTAAGGTGGAGAGTCATTGAGAAATGGGAAGACCCTCAACAAGATAGATTGATGCAGTGGTTGCAACAGTGGGCTCAAATATAGCAAGGATTGTGAGGATGGTGCATGGCCAGGTAGTGTTCCGTTCTATTGTACATAGGGTTGCTATCAGTCGGAATCAGCTTGACAGCACCTAACAACAGTTTTCAACAGGATCTTAATTAGAACCCTGGGTCTACCATTTACTAGTTGGGTAATTTGGACCTATTGAATAACCTTAATTTCCTCATCCCTAAAAGGAAAATAAAAGTAGATAATGTTTTGAAAATTAAATGATTCGTGAAGAAATCATGTCAAGGACATAGTTAGCACTCAATAAATACATATTCAATTACCTGTGTGATTCAAGCACTGTTCTAGATGTTTGTGATACATCAGTGAATAAAACATATAAATGTCTCTGTCCCTACAGGGCTTATGTCACTATTTTCATGCAATATGATAATGTATGGGAGCTCTGGTAGCGTAGTGCCTAAGGTACTTAACTGCTAACCAGAAGGCTGGCCGTTCAAACCCACTAGCCACTCCTTGGAAGGAAGATTGGGCAATCTACTTTCATAAACCCAAGGAGGGGTCGCTATGAGTCAAGTCTGACT
The DNA here is from genome assembly GCF_000298275.1 of Orycteropus afer afer. Lineage (NCBI taxonomy): Eukaryota > Metazoa > Chordata > Mammalia > Tubulidentata > Orycteropodidae > Orycteropus > Orycteropus afer. The sequence goes on along the minus strand of NW_006921603.1, from coordinate 17,110,458 downwards.
CCACAGCACATAACAACAGCAACAACATGATAATGTATAATGAAGAGATCTATGGAAGATTGCCATTGTACTTGCTGGAGTCTGGATTTTCATAGCTTTGATTCCCCTAGATGCTAAGAAAAGGAACTGGGTGCAAGTTGTTTCTTTGGAAGGTGATCCTAGAAAGCATAATGGAAAAGAGAATGGAAACAGGAAGGAAAGAAAAGCCAATAAAATATACATGAATTAGCGGGTCTTCCTCTATGGGCAACTGGGTCCCTAGGTATTGCAAAGAGTTGAGCACTTGGCTACTAATGAAAGGTTATCAGTTCAAACCCACGCACAGACATCTCAGAAGAAAAGCCTGGCAATCTGTTTTGGAGAGGCCACAGCCATGAAAATCCTCTAGAACACAATTCTACCCTGCAACACATGGGATTGCCATAGGTCTGCGTCAACTTGATGGCAACTGGTTTTCTATGGGCAACCAGTGAGCAATCTCATGGGATTCCCTAACTTGTTCATTGTGGGTAGAAATTTGCTGCTGAAGGATCCCTCAAGCAGAAGGATATGGGAAACTATCCACATGTACAATTGTCTGCAGGTAACCTCATGGGTGGGGCAAGGGGATGTTGGTGAGGTGGCAACACCTCTCTACACTAGCAGAGTGCCAGGCACTGAATAAATATGTTGTTGTTGTTGTTATGTACTGTCAAGTTGGATATGACTCATAGTTACCCCTCCTTAGGTTTCTGAGGTGGCATCACTACAGAAGCAGATTGCCAACCTTCCTTCCGAGGAGTGGCTGGTGGGTTTGAACCACTAGCCTACTGGTTAGCAGTCAAGTGCCTTAGGCACTATGCTACCAGAACTCCCCTAAATAAATATATAAAAGAAAAAAAGGGGAAAGTATGGAAAGCAGCCTGGGGGATTCGAGGAAGGCCTCCCAATGAAATTAATAATTCTTGAGGTTAGCTTTGGAGGATAAGTCTGCTAAGTGGACAGAGCACATAGTGCGTCCCAGGCAAAGGGAACATCATCAAGAATGGGAGAATGTGGAGTGAGCTAGGGATCCAGAATTACTGGATATCAGATGGAAAGTAAAGGAATAAGATAAAATGCTGGAAGATGGCAGGAACCAGATCACAGAAGGATTTATATATAGTGCTATGGTTTAGATTTTTATTTTTAGCAAAATAGAATTATTGAGCTATTCAAGTAAAAGAGTGATATGACTGATTTTGAATTTTAGAAAGATAAATTTATCCTCTTTGAAGGCACCTCAGTGGAGTGTGTTAGTCTGATGTCAGGAAAACTAATTAAGAAGATGTTAACAATATTCTAGGAAAGAGATTATAAATCTTGAACTAAGACAGTGGCAATGGCATGGTAAGAAAAAAGATAAATATAAGATTTATCTAAGATACAGCATGAATTAGTTAGATGTAGGAAAATAGAAAAATGTAAGGATGATGCTCAAGTTCTTGGCTTTTACACTTAAGGCAAAATGGCACCCCTAACAGCCAAGAAGCACAGGAGGAGAAAGAACAGGTGAGGAGCTGGAGAGATTTTTTTCATATACATTTTATCAGTGGCTTTAGAACTTCTGTGCTTCATAACTCTTAAAATCATTTTGAAATACATAACCATAACATATTTTGACATTATTAAAATTGTACATCATAAATGTAAGAAGTTGCAAGGAGTATAATTTCCAGCTGTACTCTAAACACTGACATTTTAAAATAAAACATATTATTCTTTTAAATGTGTTAAATGGAATTTAAATAACATATTAGGAGCTCTGGTAGCATAGTGCCTAAGGCACTTGACTGCTAGCCAGAAGGCTGGCAGTTCAAACCCACCAGCCACTCCTCGGAAGGAAGGTTGGGCAATCTACTTCCATAGTGATACTGCCTCAGAAACCCAAGAAGGGGTCATTATGAGTCGGGTCCAACTCCACAGCACAGAACAACAACAACAAAAATATATTAACATCCTCTTGAAAATTGCATAAACAAGCTCTTCTTAAGACAGTCAAAATTTTATATTAATCCTTTTTCACCAACATTTATTGTGAACCAACATTTCCAGCCCCCTTCCCCTCAATTTTATTGTGATGTAATATATTCTTATTAGTGGAAGTCTTTTATTGATCATCCTGATATACTCAACAACAAAATAAACGCACTGTATAAATGGAAGTTAATTTTGTTAATGATAGATCACTCTTAAACTCTTCTTTTTTAAAAATTCAGTACTTCATAATTAAGTTATCATAATTATTAGTAGTACATTCATGATTAAAATAACCAAGGCATTACTAATTTGATCAAAATTATTAAGTAAAAATTAATCTTTTATTAGAAAGGCCTCTTTTACCAAAATAGATTATAATTTTTAAAATTAGCTCAAATGACTATTATTGCTAAACTGAGATAGTGTTCACATCAATTCCACTCTATTTTCTATTTTTATAGATGGAAGTGTTGAGAAACCTTGTTCACATAAATCAGAGATGGTAATAGAAGGAGTTTTGTATAGCAATGACACTCAGTTCTTTGAGCTCCTTCCAAATTATATCCCAAAAACCAGAGAGTGATTTATCATTAAAATGCATTTTTAATTATATGTTAGCTAAAACTTGATTCTTCCTCCAATTCTGTTGCAACCAAAGAATTAGAAACTACCTGACTTGCAAAAAGATTTGATACCCAGTCATGAGAGTCATTCACTTTGTCAGTTTCTGAGATATATATCAAAAAGTCTTTATCAAGGATTATCAAATGATTATTAAATTATACTTATTTCTCTTATACTTAGAGGCATTTGATATATTCAGAAAGGCCTACAATATTGAAAAATTATTAATTTCAAAACACCTTGAGTAATAACAATTTTAGCAAAGCATTTTTATCTCATTGTGTGGTTTAAATATACTTTATTTTAAAACCTTGGTGCTATGTTTTCAGTTCACTTGATTTATGGAGAATGTCCACTTAACATCTATCTGGCAAAGTCAGCCTTCACTGTCAAACTAACCAGCCAAATCTGACTTTTTTTTCCTGTCATAATAGATTTGACTGAATTTTTCTATTCAAATAAACATGTTAAGACATATCCCCATGACAACCATATCACTTCTGAATTCTGGGGGGGGGGCAGGGGAGCTGGAGAGACCTTGTTCATATATATATATATATAGTATATATATATTATATATATATACACTATATATATATATATAATATATATATGTATGTGTGTATATATATTTATTTATTTATTACTAATACTTTTTCCTTTGTCATCATACAATGCTCAGTTAGCAGTATCCATTCTTTAACAATAGTTAGGGTATAGGAAGGTTGAGCTTGCAAAAAAAAAAAAATTTCATCATGTTACTATCTTATTCTACAGTGTAGGTGAATTCAGGTCATACTAACAGGGGTCAAAATTCCAGATCCATGCTTCATTCTTCACCATCTCTATGCATTGTATGTTTTCTGGGATGAATTCTGAGATCTTCCAGATGACTTCTTTGATGACTTGAGGGATACTCTGTTTTATTCAAAAGGGTAGAAGGTAGAATTTGCAGTGGACACACTTGGGATAATAAAGGGGTCTGGGGGCTTGTAAGAAGCCCTAACAGTGTAGTGATTAAGTGTTCAGCTGCTAACTGAAAAGTTAGAGGTGTAAGTCAGAGAAAATCACAGGCCCTACTTTGGATGCACACTTCTTGGATTTAGAAGAGGCTTCACTTAACTTAAGGAGCTCTGGTAGTGTAGTGGTAAAGCATTGGGCTGCTAATCAAAAGGTCAGTGGTTTGAACCTACGAGCTGCTCCACATTAGAAAGTTGAGGCAGTCTGCTTTTTTAAGGATTTACAACCTTGGAAACCCTACGGGGGTCACTATGAGTTGGAATCAACTGGATGGCAGTGGATTTGGGTCATTTACCCTGGTGTTTTATGTGGTTTCTTTGGAGTCTTGAAGGTTTGTACATCCACCATCAGCTACAATAATAAGATAATAAAATAAATATATAAATATTATATATATATATATATATTATAAATATATAATAAAATGGGATAAGGATGATTATGAAAGGAAGTTGAAAAAAGAAAACTGGCATAACTCCTCAACCACCAGCATTTTCTTATAAAAATACTTTCTGGCAAAATTACATATGGAAACTGAGATCCAGAACTTATTCCATTAAAATTATCTATGCCATCACACCTCTTGGGATGTTTTGGTATTTATCTTTGAAAACCATTTGACTTGTGCCATTTATACCCTTTGATCCTTACAGGATCTCTGTGACTTTGGTATCTAAAACAATCATTAATATGATTCCCATTTTAATAGATGAGAAAACTAAGGTGCAGAAACCTTATAGTACTACTTACCTAAGGTCACTTGAACCCAGGTGGATCCAAATCCTGGGCTGTTTCAGCAAAGGGACTCTACCAAACATACCCACACACCAGCCCCTGCACCCTTTCCCTTGCCACATGGAAGGCCTCCTCTGACCCTCTCTCTGCCTCCTCATGAAATGCTGGACAAAATGATACTCAGATTTCTATGGATTTCTCATTGAGACTCAAGGAGTGTGTTTTATCCTGGTGCAGGTGGATTTTTTACATTTTATTAAGGAAAATAATTTAAAAATATAGCTAGATCGAAAAACTTTTATCTACCCATCTGTGTACCCCCCACCAAGATTCTACCATTAATATTTTATTATACCTACCTGGCTTATTTTCAAACTAATCTTTGGCTGTTTACATCTTCCTCCTTCTCTATATACAGGAAAATACCACTGTACCTTCATTCAAGTTGTGATTTCAAGGAAGAAAGTGTCTGATCCATGAAAAACATAAATGTGAGTTTCCTCTTCTCCATTTTAGTCCAGTGGTGCTCCATTTATTCCAGTGGCACTCGACCATGTAAGTACGTTAGAGTCACCTGGGGAGATTTTGAAAGAAACCAATGTCCAAGCTGTATTTCAGGCTAACTGAACATAATCTCTGGGCATAGAAACAGGATTTTATCATTCAATTAAAAAAAAAAAAAAAGTTGCTATTGAGTCACTTCCAACCCATGGGAACCTCTTGGGTGCAGAGAAAAACTGCTCCATAGCGTTTTCATGGCTGTGACCTTTCAGAAACAAATTGCTAGGGCTTTCTTGTCAGGCACCTCTTGGTGGCTTCTAACCACTAACCTTTTGTTTAGTAGTAGGGTTTTAGTTCAGGCTTTGGAATCCTCTTCTTCCTTACTCATTCCTCAAAGTCCAGCTTAAATATTGCCTCCTCCAGAGTCCCATATGGCCCTAGGAATTCCTCAGGATTCCTACTGCTGGTTTTTTATATTTTCTCTATCACCATGTGCTAGAGTTTCTTGTTGTTTCAGGTATGGGTTTCCACTAACTGAGGCCCTCCAAGTTAGAGACTTGTATTTGATGTGATATCCTGAGGAAAATGCCTGGATCATGGTATTTGTTGTTGTGTGTGCCGTTGAGTCATATCTGACTCATAGCGACTCCTCCTTGGGTTTCCGAGGCGGTATCACTACGGAAGTAGATTGCCCAACCTTCCTTCCGAGGAGTGGCTAGTGGGTTTGAACCGTCAGCCTTCTGGTTAGCAGTCAAGTGCCTTAGGCACTACACTACCAGAGCTCCTTCATAGTGACCCTGTAGGACAGAGTAAACCTATAACCTTTACAGGAACAGATTGCTAGGTCTTTTCTCCCACGGAGCAGTGGTTTTTAAACCTCCACCCTTTTGGTCACCAGCTGAGCACTTAACCATTTGCCACCAGGTCCTTTTCTGGATTACAACCTCAAAATCAAAAACAAAAAGCAGTTGATGCTATATTAAATCTAAGGCAATCACCATCTCCATGCATTGTATGCTTTCTGGGACGAATTCTGAGATTTTCCAGATGACTTCTTTGATGACTTAAGGGATACTCTGTTTTATTCAAAAGGATAGAATGTAGAATTTGCAGTGGACACACTTGGGATAATAAAGGGGTCTGGAGGTTTGTAAGAAGCCCTAACAGTGTAGTGGTTAAGTGTTCAGCTGCTAACTGAAAAGTTAGAGGTTCAAACCATCAGCTGCTCCTCACATGAAAGATGAGGCAGTGTGCTTCCATAAAGATTTACAGCCTTAGAAGCCCTATAGGGTATTCTACTCTGCCCCACAGGGTCACCATGAGTTGGAATTGACTCATTGGAAGTGGGTTTGATTTGATGTTTTGTGGGGTTTGTAAACTATGTTCTTGGGTTTTTCTAAGTTCTCAATAGAAAACAATTAAAAACCCTTTATCCTACCAACGTTGTTGTTGTTATGTGCCCTCGAGTTGGACCTGACTCATAGCGACCCCTCCTTGGGTTTCCGAGGCAGTATCACTACAGGAGTAAATTGCCCCATCTTCCTTCTGAGGAGTGCCTGGTGGGTTTGAACCACCAGCCTTCTGGTTAGCAGTCAAGTGCCTTAGGCACTAAGCTACCAGAGCTCTTATCCTACCAATAGAATGGGGATATAATGGAACATGTCCTTGATAGGAATGCCAGCAGAGAGTCCACTCAGTGTAGGCATTAATGACAGATGGTACAGAGGATAAAGTCTTACCTCCACCCCTACCATCTATTTGACTTAGACAGTTTACTTAACCTTTCAGAACCTCAGTTTCTTTACTAGTAAAAGGCAGACAAACATTCTTGTCCCTTTGTCCCCCTTGACCTAAGAATAACTTGTCCCAGGACACACTAGTAGAAAATAACCTCTAATCCTCCTGACTCCAAAGCCTGTACTCTTTCATCTTTGTCTGTGGGCTTCAAATGTTTTTGCTCATATACCCCCAAAAGAGTTATGTATAATATGTATCCCTTTGTACCTTTTTATGTTGGCATTTAGAATTTTAGCATAAATTTAAATAATTTCAAATTTGTCATCTTCAGAGTGCTATAAATATTGACATTTTGAAAACTATTGCATCAAACTTAGGGGTTCTAATTTGTAGCATAAATAGACCATCAAGCATAACCCAAAGTGCACAAACAGCAGAAGATAAACTACATGATTGGGACCTTCTAAAAATTAAATTCTTACCTGCATCAAAAGACTTCACTGAAAGAGTAAAAAGAGAACTTACAGAATGGGAAGGAGTTCTGGTAGCACAGTGCCTAAGGCGATTGACTGCTAACCTGAAGGCTGGTGGTTCAAACCCACCAGCCACTCCTCGAAAGGAAGTTTGGGCAATCTACTTCCGTAGTGATACTGCCTGGGAAACCAAAGGAAGGGTCATAAGTCAGGTTTGATACCATGGCAGTGAGACAGAATGGGAAAAAAAATATTTGGCAATGACAACGGACTTTTTTGGACAAAGGACTTATCTCTAAAATTTATAGAAAACTCCAGTGCCTTGACATTAAGCAGACAAACAATCCAGTTAAAAAATGGGCAGAAGACATGAACAGACACTTCACCAAGGAAGATATTCAGGTGGCCAACAAGCACATAAAATTTTCATGATCATTAGCCATTAGAGAGATGAGAATCAAAACAACCGTAAGATACCATCTCACCCCAGCATTAAAAGCAAAGTTCAACAAGACAGAAAATAACAAATAATGGCGAGGATGTGGAGAGATTGAGACTCTCATACACTGCTGGTGAGACTGTAAAATTACACAACCACTGGAAATCAGTACGGCAATTCCTTAAAAAGTTGGAAATAGAAATACTATTTGATCCAGCAAACCCATTACTAGGTATATATCCAAAAGAAGTGATAGCCAAGACATGAATAAATATATACACAACCATGTTCATCACAATATTATTCACAATATCAAAGAGATGGAAATAATCTAAATGCCTATCAATGGTAGAATGGATAATCAAACTGTGGTATATAAACACAATAGAATACTAACAAAAAAAGAGAAAGAAACCCACTGCTGTTGAGTTGATTCCAACTCATAGCGACCCCCATTGGGTTTCCAAAGTGGTAAATCTTTATGGAAGTAGATTGCCCAGTCTTGCTTCCACAGAGTGACTGATGGGTTTGAACCACCAAGCTTCTGATTAGCAGTCAGATACCTTAGGCACTATGCTACCAGAGCTCCTTAATGGAATACTATGCACCCTTAAAGAATAATGTAGAATGTAAAAACACCACATAACATGGATGAACTTGGAGGACATTATGCTGAGTGAAATAAGTCGATCATTGAAGGACAAATATTGTACTAGTCCACTATTGTAAAAAGTCAAAGGAAAGTTTTATATATGAAAGGAAACTTTCTTTGTTGATTACCAGGGATGGGAGGGGAGAGAAAATTCCTACAAACATTGGAAGATCATATGCCACCTTCTGAAATGGATGAACATCAACTAATTCTTTTTAGTACAGTGACTCCATGTATTTCTTCCATCTTCTTTTGATGTTTCCTGCATCACTCAATATTTTGCCCATAGAATCTTTCAATATTGCAACTCGAGGCTTGAATTTTTTCCTCAGTTCTTTCAGCTTGAGAAATGCTGAACATGTTCTTCCCTTTTGGTTTCCTAATTCCAGGTCTTTCCACATTTCATTATAATCTTTGACTTTGTCTTCTCAAGCTGCTCTTTGAAACCTTCTGTTTAGCTCTTTTTATCTTATCATTTGTTCCATTCACTTTAGCTACTCTTCGTTCAAGAGCAAGTTTCAGAGTCTCCTCAGATTCATTTTGGTCTTTTCTTCTTTTCCTGTCTTTTTAATGACCTTTCGCTTTCTTCATGGATGTGTTCTTAATGTCATCCCACAATTCTGGTTTTCGATCATTAGTGTTCAATGTATCAAATCTATCCTTTTGATCATCTCTAAATTCAAGTGGGATGTAATCAAGGTCATATTTTGGCTCTCATGGACTTGTTTTAATTGTCTTCAGCTTCAAATTGAACTTGCAGATGAGTAGTTGATTGTCTTTTCCACAGTCCACTCCTGGCCTTGTTTTGGCTGAAGATATTGAGCTTCTCCATTGCCTCGTTCCACAGATGTAGTCAGTCTGATTCCTGTGTACTCCATCTGGCTAAGTCCATGTCTGTAGCTGCTGATTATGTTGTTGAAGAAAAGTATTAGCAGTGAATAAGACTTATTCATTGCAAATACTCTTACACATAACTCTGTTTATATATATATTAAATTTTGATAAATAATTATTAAATAGTAAAAGTGGATTATATTGAAAATGTATATCTCAGTGAGCTAGCTATATCTTTGTTTTTTTCAATTGGTTCATGAGTCCATGGATTACTATAGGTTTCCCCACTATTTAAAAGTAGAACAATCCTATGAAACCCTTCATAAGCCAAATGACATAAATTGAAGAAGCAACTACTACTAATATACATGGAAAATGTTTTTTAATGTTCTGAGATACAAAAAACCTACTGAATAATACCAAATAACATATAAAACCTAACATAACACTAACATATAGTGTTCCCAGACACAGTTCAAAGCTATGGCAGCTTGATACTCAGATGCTGAGTGTAGTTCCTGGGGAAGGAGTTTGGCAAAGGCGTTCATGCTGCTCAGGGTGCTGCCTCCTCTTTAAGGGCTAGCTGCAAAACAAACACTGGACCTGGACGTTAGTTACACTTTTCCCCATTTTTTGTGAAAATGAATATTCTCTTCAGATTTCTTTTGATTAACAAAAACAGTCTAATGTAGGTCCTTCAGAAAAGCTAAGCAGTGCAAAGCGAACTCCTGGAAAACAAGGGATACCTGTATTAACCATTGTTAGAATGGAAAAGGTTCCCTTTCAATTCTTTTCCTACATTTTGTTTTTACAGATGTCAGAGCTGAGAAAATTATTCTCATGAATAAGTAGATGGCAATGGAAGTTTTATTAATAGCAATGTCTTCTTTGAATTGTATATCAAGAATTATATAGTTATGTCAAAAATAAATTTAATGACTTAATTTGCATTTTAATAAACTTAACCTGAGTAAGTTCCCCTTCAGTTTTGTTCAAAACAAAACAATTAAAATTTTTCTGACTTGCAAAAAGAATTGTTATCTGGACTTTAGAGTTACTCAGTTCTTAACACCAATGTTTTGAATTGCCTCTCTGGATAATTTCACACCCCAAGGCAATGAACCAAAGTAAGATTAAGAAGGGTTTGATGCACAGCTTTCTTTTCTTGAAGTGGGAGGCAGGCCGATAATGACAGCCTAGATAGATAAGGAGGCCCTGCACTTCCTTCTGATTGTGTTCTTAGGCAGACCAATGTAGTATAAGGCATATATGGAAGTTCAGGATTTGGGAATTAATTTATATGAAGCTACTTGTGCTGCTCACATACCCCGTTATGGATTGAATAGTGTCCAGAAAAATGTGTTGTAAATCCTATAGTGTGGTGCGGTGTTGTAAATTACTTAGTGTGGCTTTTCTAGCCATAAGTCTTTGTAAACTCTGTGGTGGAATTTGCTGTGAGCAACTGAGGAGCTCCTGATTGTAAAAGGTATCCACCTGGGGTATTTCTGTTGGGTGCAACACAAAGCAATGTTCTGGGAGGTTCCTGCTCTCTCAGGTGCTTAGAATTCTGATGTTATGATCGGTTGGTTTGGCCACTCTGCTGGGCTCAAAAGGAGGCCTCCTAGAGGCAGAAGAAAGCTCTCTCTGACTGCTGGTTGAGGAAGACATGCTGCTGAAAGAGACACATGCTCCTGAAAGAGACATGCACTGCTGGGAAAGAGATGCAAGAGACATGCATTGCTGAGTGAGACACCGAGGGACACTCACTGTTGGGAGAGAGACTGTGAGAGATTGTTAGGAGAGAGACTGTGGGCTGGGAGAGAGACTGAGTGTTTTTCCTGAACTTGAATTGTAGCCTGGTGCTTCCCTAATAAACCCCGTAATCTGTGAGTTCTGTGTGGCCACTGCAGTGAATTATCGAACCCAGGACAGAGGTGGTGGGTGCTTTGGGAGGAACGGTTGGTGAAAGGGCTGGAAGGATGCAGTATGTCTGGCCTTACAGTAATAGGCCTTGGGCTATTGATGGTGATTCTGTCTTCCTCTTGTGTGGTTAGAGGAGGTCAGGAGATGTGGCCTCCTTGCCCTTTTTGCATGTGGTTATAATCCTGTTTTTGAGAACAGGGTTTTGTTTGTTATGTTTAGAAGTAGTATTAGCATAGGCTGTGTCTTAAATCAATGTCTTTTGAGATATAAAAAGTAGTTTAAGCAAGGAAAGAAGCAGTACAGAGGTGGGGAGAGATAGATGCCATACCACATGAAGTTCACCCGGGAACCAAGAAACAGAGCTAAGACAAGGACATTCCCCTTGAGGGTACAGATAAAGAAAGCCTTCCTCTAGGGGTGACGCCCTGAATTCAGACTTCTAGCCTCCTAAACTGTAAGAAAATAAATTTATGTTTGTTAAAATTACCCACTTGAGGTATTTCTGTTATACAGCACTAGATAACTAAGATACTGTCTAACAGAATTTTGTAAATAATGAACCCCCTAACTCACAGGGGTACACATACCATTATCTCTGATGTATTAATGTATCTCTGATTCATTATCATTATCAAAGACCATTATCTCCACTCTGTCTGGATTATCAAGAAATATTTAGTGCATAGAGTAGACACACTATAACATCTAGCTTTCATTACTCTTGTTTATGAATTGTGTAGTTACAGTGACAAGTTGGCAGCTAGATTCATCCAGCAGGGAGGGCTAGGTCCTGGGAAAAAGGACACAAATGCAGATTCAGATGGAAGAAGCTGGGTCTGTCCATTAAAACAATGTCCACTAACATTAACAAGAGTAGGGATACAGTCAGGCTGAGGCAGATGAGTAGAAATAGAGAATGGGACTCTGAAGTGATGATGCCAAATGTGGAGAGGTCTGCCAAAGGGAACAGTGAAAATAAAACAAAATCTGAATCAGGAAAGTGCAGTTTGAGTCCCACCTACTGCCTGCATGGTCGTCTTAGTCTTAGTTTTCTTGAGGGTAAAGTGATAATAAGTTTGAGTGGTAGTTTGGATTAAATAAGATGGCAGTGCAATGCCTGGCATATAATAAAACAAAACCACCACCACCAACAACAACAACAACAAACCCACTGCCATGGAGTTGAATCCAACTTACAGAGACCCTAAAGGGCAGGGTAGAACTGTCCCGTAGGGTCTCCAAAGCTGCAAATCTTTATGGAAGCAGACTGCCTCATCTTTCTCTCATGGAGCAGCTGGTGGGTTTGAACCACCAAACTTTTGGTTAGCAACAGAGTGCTTTCACCACTATGCCATCAGAAATCTTTGGAATATAATAAGTGCTCAGTAAATGGTAGCCATTTGAATGTGAAACTCCTGAACTATCCATCTCCCAAACTTGTATCACACTCACCCTTAGGTCATTTTTCTTTTCACTGGAAGATAATTGGTCCACCTCAGCTCTGAATCCTATCCCCTCAATTATCTTCCCTTTTGTTTCTTCCACATCTCCTTCCTCTCCCTAAGGTGTATTGCTTTCTCACTTGGGTATACGAGCCAAATTAAGTCTCACATCTTGAGCTCTCTCTCTTTCCCTTCTAGAAGTAATCATGTTCACAAACTATCTTCTCTTCCTTATCTACCATTTATGCCTTGGTCTATTATAATCTGACTTCTGCTCCAAGCATCCCACTAATAGTCTTCTTACCAAGATGACCTTTTTGTTATTTACTCTTTTAATCATATTTTAATCATAAGACCTTATCTACTACTCCAAATCAATTATAGTCACAGCCTTACTATATCATGTTCTCATTGATCTCCATGCCTTTGTATATACTGTAATTTCTGTGTGTGATACTCATTCTTGTCTTCAGCAAAATTCTCCTTAATTTTAAAACCAAGTTTCTCTTAAAAGCTCCTCCTTATTGCCCATACATTCTGGCTATTGCTGTGTCCTTTGTTGCCTGACTACCTGCACACAGCTGTGCCCCCTCCCCTTTCTTAAAAAAAAAAAAAAAAATTAAACCTACATATTTTTCTTTCTCTTAGTTGTAAGCTCTTTGAGATCAGGGTCCATGACTTTCCTTATTGTCCCCAGAGCTGAGCACATAGGTGTCTGGCCCATAGACTGTACATAAATAAATGTTCATTTGAAGGATAAGGAAGAAAGAAAGAATCAAACATACTATTAAGGAGGAATGCAGAAAATAGGAATAAGACAGAATGAAGAGAGAATGAGGAGAGCAGACCAGATGACCTAATGGTCCTTCCAACCCTGAGCTTAGATGGGTCCCAAGGGTGCAAAAACTGAAAAATAAAAATGAGAAAAGACTTTATTGTGATCTCGTCTGGCTCCCTCTCTCCTCTGGTCTGCAAAGAGAAGAACAATGTATTCAGACACTGGAAAGGGGATAAGCCAATGGTTTGCAGGTGCCATCATTTAACTAATTGGCTATTAAAGCCCAGCAATGAACAATCCATCTTTCTTTGCCTCTTCTTCCTTATTATCTGCCTTTTCATGAAGGAAAACAACAACAAAAGATTTGCTGGGGTAATATTTGGTTATTTAATTTGGGCTTCTCTTGTATCCTCTAATAACCCAGCAAAATGGTAATTCGTATTCCTTGCTGAATTACAATGGACATATTATCCCTGCTCACTCTACTGCAGGAGAATAATGGTGTGGGGAAGGAAGAGAAAGGGATATTATTTTCTTAGGCCTCTTCCCAACAAAGAGGAAAAATCTGTCACTAAAAAGGTATATGCTTTGCTAAGGCACTGAAACTTTCCCTCTGGTAATATTAAAAATCCTCAGGTCAACTCAGAAATTCCACTTTTGGAAATCTCCTAAAAGCAGGGGCATGTAAGGGCATAGGTACCCAGATCTTTATTGTAACATAATTTGAAGTAGCAAAAGACAGAGAACACTAAAAACCACTGGAATATTTATTGATAGCAGAATATACGAATAAAGTATTGTATGCCTGAACTATGGGTAATATGCAGCTATTCAAATGAATAAGTTATTATTATTTACCTGGAGGGGTTTGGGTGAAATAAATGAAAAAAGCAAGTTATTTTTATGAATTTTTGAGGGTAATATAGTCCTACTTTAAAAGATTATATAGAAGGCCCAAAATATGTAAATATATGTATACCTGTACACAAACACACATTTTTATTTGTTTATTATATCAGCATAGATAAGGGTGTGAAAAAAATATATAATCAAAATATTCACATTGGTTATGGTGTGTAGGAGGATTAAGCAGAAGAGGATATTGACACAGTTTCATACAATGGTATTGTCTGTTGTCTCAAACTGGTATTGCTTTTGTACTTCAAAAGAAAACCAAATTTAAAAACTATATGCAAAAAAAAAAAAAAGATAAAAGCCTTGAATTGGTGCTTTAAGTTGAAAAATTATTCAAACATTCAGGATCCCTTTGATTCTTCTTAAAGACTCCTTGGTTGGCTTGTTAAAACAGTACCTTTAGGGAAAAAAGGAGGTGAAAACCCTATAAGTTGAAAAATTATTCTAACATTCAGGATCCCTTTGATTCTTATTAAAGACTCCTTGGTTGGCTTGTTAAAACAGTACCTTTAGGGAAAAAAAGGAGGTGAAAACCCTATAGCCTGGCTGTATAAACCTTTCTGAAATTGACAAACCTGCTGAAAGACAGCAGTAAGTTCTATGGAAGACCAAGCACTGGAATGGCCCGCTGGAACGCTGTGTTCTAGGGAAGGAGAAAAGTAGAAAAAGGCAGTCTGATTGCCTCTTGGCTTTTAGCCAAAGGAGTTGCTCGTGGTGGGAGTGGAATTTTTCCATGGCAAAGGAAGAGGAAAAATCAGATCATATTTCCCACAGCCAGAGCCTGATTTATTCAGGAAGATCCTGGGGCCCTTGCTGTTCATAATAGAAGTGTGGTCATTGGGTCATGTCTTGATTTTGCATCATTAGGAATCTCTCTTTTTTTCCTTCAATTTGAAGGTGTTTCTCCTTAAAATGCAAAATCCCCAGAGAAGTAATGTCCACAGCCATTATTTAGACTAAGTGTAAAAGTAGTTCAGGGCAAAACAAATACGGAGAAATATTGTTCATCAAGGAAAGTAACATTCTCCAGAAGAATTAGATATTTTTCTCTTTTCCTTCACAAAACCAACTACCTTAGCAGCTTTTCGGGAAACTTGAGAGCCCACAAAAGGAGACTCTTCTTCTATATCTCCTCTTCCTCCTTCCCTCAACCAGAGCACTTGGATAAGAATCGTGGATATTCTGGATATTTTGTAAAATTTCATGGGAGCATTGAGGTAGACTCACAGAACCGTGAAATCATGTACTTGAAAGAGACTTAATGGTCATATATTCCCACCTTCTCACAACTGGATCAATAAGCAACATCATGATAAATGCAGGGGAAAAAATAGAGTTGCCAAGGATTTCATTCCACTGAGATTAATAATCAATGCCCACGGGAGCAGCAATCAAGAAATCAAATGATGCCATATTGTATTTGTTTTATCAGTTGCAAAAGACCTCTCTAAAGTTATAAAAAGCAAAGATGTCTCTTTGATTACTAAGGTGCTCCTGACCCCAGCCATGATCTTTTCAATCACCTCATATGTATGCAAAATTTGAACAATGACACAAGAAGAATTAATGCATTTGAATTGTGTTGGAGAAGAATAGTAAATATATCATGGACTGCCCAAAGAAGAAATACAACCAGAATGCTCAAGAAAAGTAAGAATGATGAGATTTTGTCTTGCTTTCTTTGGACGTGTCATCAGAAAAGACTAATCACTAGAGAAGGATATCATGTTTGGTAAGGTGGATAGTCAGTGAAAGTGAACAAAAAACTTCAATGAGATGGATTGACACAACAGCCACAGAAAGGGCTCGAACATGTCAAAGATCATGTAGATAACTTAGCAAAGTTTCATTCTGTTATACTTAAGGTTGCTGTGAGTTGGACCCTATTCAAAGGGAAGTAGCAACGACAGCTTCAACTTCTACCATTATTATACTAATAATACTGGGCATCATTTTCTGGGGGCTGAGTATCTGCTATGTGCTCTGTCATTTCACCTAATCTCATAACATCCCTAGGAGAAAGGGGACATCGTTCTCCTAGTTTATAGTGAAGAAGCAGGGTGAGTAGCATGCCTGAGGTCACATAGGCAGTAAGTTATGATGACCAGGCCATTGACCTCAAGATTTCATACTCTTTGCCCCAGTTACACTACCTCTCTTTATGTATTGGCCACCGCCTGTATTGGGAAGCTCACTACTTTTAAGGTAAGTCTAGGGCTAATTAAGAGAAATTCTTTTTTCAATGCTGACTGTCCAGAAAGCAGCCAGCATAATCACTGGTCATGTTTATACCTTTAAGTGTTACTCAGAATACATTCAGTCCCTAAGTGTTCTTAGTTCTTAGTTATATGTTCCTAGTTCTTCAGACATTTTCTTCTTTGTGTTTTTCATCATCCTGTTGCTATGAGTTAGAATTGACTCAATGGGAGTGAGTTGTTCTTTGTTTTTTTTTTTTT
>NW_006921603.1:17089191-17093831 GCF_000298275.1 Orycteropus afer afer | reverse complement strand
GTCATGACCAGGAGTGAAAACAATAGCTATCCAGATGTAAACTCCCTGATGGCAGAAAATGTCTGTCTTGTCCCAAATTCTTAATGCATAAAGTAGGCACTTGATCCATTTGCTGAATAAATGAATGACTGTTCAAGTTGTGGACAATTCAGCACAGAATAGGACAAGACTCTCACCTCCTCATTCTGGATACTTTATTGTCTGTCAGTTAATGCAACCTACCAACACCCATTTATCAAACTGTGGTGGCTTGTGTGTTGCTGTGATGCTAGAAGCTAAGTCATTAAGATTTCAAATACCACTAGGGTCACTCAGACTAAAACAGATTAGGAAGAAAGGGCTGGTGATCTACTTCCAAAACTTAGCCAATGAAAACTTTATGGATCACAGCAGAATTTTGTCCAACTGGCTTGCTCTGAAAACATCATCAAGAGGGATCAGTCACTGGAGGAAAACAGCATGTTTGGTGAAGGAGATGGCAGTGAGGGTGAGGGGGACCCTCAGTGAGAAAGGCTGGCACAATAGCAGCAATGAAGGACTTGAATGCTGGCAACTGTAAAGATGATGCAGAACCAAGCAACAATTCATTCTGTTGTACGTAACAGAATTGATGAAGTTGACTGGACAGTAGTTATCAACTTATCTAATGCAGTCTAACTAGCTGCTAGCTCTATTGGCAGTCCCCATTTATCAGTCAGGTTCTTCAGAGAAAAAGAGCCAGTAAGATGTAAATTGTTGTTGTTGATAGGTGCTTTTGAGTCGGGTCTGACTCATTGCAACCCTATGTACAACAGAACGAACCACTGCTCAGTCCTGTGCCAGCCTCACAATCCTTGCTATTCTTGAGCCCATCATTGCAGCCACTGTGTCCATCCATCTCATCAAGTGAGGGCCTTTCCCTTCTTTGTTGACCCTCCACTTTACCAAGCATGATATTCTTCTCCAGGGAATTATCCCTTCTGGCCACTTGACCAAAGTAGGTGAGATGAAGTCTGGCCATTCTCGCCATCAAGGAGCATTCTGGCCACATTTCTTCTGAGACAGATTTGTTAATTCTTCTGGTAGCCCATGGTACTTTCGGTATTCTTTGCCAACACCACAACTCAAAAGCATCAACTCTTCTTCAGTCCTCCTTCTTCATTGTCCATCTTTCATATGCACATGAGGTGATTGAAAATACTATGGCTTGGGTCAGGGGCACCTTAGTTTTCAAAGTGATATCTTTGCTCTTCAACATTTTAAAGAAGTCTTTTGCAGCGGATTTGCCCAGTGCAATACAACATCTGATTTCTTAAGTGCTGCTTCCATGGGTATTGATTGTGGATCCAAGTAATATGAATCTTTGACAATTTCAATCTTTTCTCCATTTATTGTGATGCTGCTTATTGGACCAGTAGTGAGAATTTTCATTTTCTTTTTGTTGTGGTGTAATCCATACTGTAGACTGCAGTCTTTAATGTTCATCAATAAGTGCTTCAAGTCATCTTCACTGCCCCAAGCAAGATTGTGTTGTCTGCATGTTGCAAGTTGGTAATGGTCTTCCTCTGATCCTGATGCTACGTTCTTCTTCATATAGTTCAGCTTCTCAGATTATCTGCTCAGCATACAAATTGAATAAATGGTGAAAGGATACAACCCCGACACACACCCTTCCTGATTTTAAACCATGCAGTATCCCCTTGTTCTGTTTGAATGACAACCTCTTGGTCTATATACAGGTTCCTCATGAGTACAATTAAGTGTTCTGCAATTCCCATTCCTCTCAATGTTATCCATAATTTGTTATGATCCACAATATACAGATATGTATTAAAAAGATTTATTTCAAGGAACTGACTTGCACAGTTGTGGGAGATGACAAGTCTCAAATCTGTAGGGCAGGCCAGAAGACTGGAAACTTTGAGGCAAGAGCTGGTGCTGCATTTTGAAGCAGAATTTCTTATTCCTTAGGGACACAGTTTTGTTCCTAAGGCCTTCAACTGATTGGCTCAGGCCTCACCCACATATAAAAGATAATCTCCTATACTTCAAGTCAACTGATTATTAACCACATCTACGAAATACCTTCACAGCAACACTGAAATTAGTGTTTTATTCATTAACTGTGTATTAGAGTCTAACCAAGTTGACCCATAAGACTATCCACTACCAACTCACTCAGAGTTCACTGCCACTCAAATACCTGAGTTTTTTTAAAAATACTGGTACTTAGGAAAGTTTTCCTCATCTTATTTTTGTAAAATAGGCTTTTTATGTATTTATTTGTTTGTTTGTTTAAACTTCATGCATCCAGAGGCAATATAGTATAATAGTAAGATCATTATCTTTGGCCATATACAAACTCGGGTAGGAATCTTGGCTGTCCCATTTACTGGCTGCATAACCCATAACCTTGGATCAGTCACTTAGATTCTCTGAACCTCCATATTTAGTGCCAAAGGGGCAAGGAGGCTACATCTTCTGACCTCCCCTAACCCCACAAGAGGAAGACAGAATCACCATCAGTAGCCCAAGGCCTATTCCTGTGAGGCCAGACATGCTGCCTCCCTCCAGCCCTTTCAACAACCCCAGCACCAACCATACCTCCCACAGCACTCACCAACTCTCTGCTGGGTTCGATAATTCACTGCAGTGGCTACACAGAACTCACAGATTATGGGGTTTATTAGGGAAGCAAGGCTACATTTCAAGTTCAGGAACACACTTAGTCTCTCTCAGCCCACTGTCTCTTAGCCAACAGTCTCTCTGTCTCTCTCCCAGCAGTGTGTGTTTCTCACATCTCTCTCTCAGCAATGCATGTCTCTCACATCCCTCAGCTGGAAGTGAGAGATTCCTTCTGCCTCTACGAGGGCTCCTTTTGAGACTGGCAGAGTGGCAAACTAACCAATCCCAACATCAGAATTCTATACACCTGAGTGAGAGCGAACTTCCCAGAAAATTACTTTGTACTGCTCTCAATAGAAATACCCCAGATGGATAACTTTAACAATCAGGGGCTACTCAGTTGCTCACGGCAAATTCCACCATGGAGTTTACAAATACTTGTAGCTAGAAAAGCCACACTATATAGTTTACTACACCATATTTAGCATCTGTAAAATAGGGATAATTACACCTCTATCACAAAGTTGTTTTGAGGATTACATGAAATAATGGATACAAGGTACTTAGCACATAAGAAATGCTTAATAAATTGCTAATTACCCAATAATACAAATTATTATCTTCAATTCCTATTTGTATGCAGCCTATGCATTCAGGGTCATATCAGACAGTCTGAGAAGCAGAGATAAAGAAACATGTCTTAAATAACACAAACAAGACTGACAGGACCTAAAGCAAGTAAAGAAATAAAAGATTAAGATTGCTCCACAGAAAACCATTCTATCAAACATCTCCCTGGCATAGTGCCAAGACCAGAACAAGCAACACACAGCCTGCAGTGGTGAAATATTGATAACACAGAGAGTCATCAGGTAGGGTCAGTGCCACCTTGATGCCTCTAGGCCTCCTTGGTGTCAGAAAAATAATTCCAATCCACAGGTCTTTTAGGATTAATCCATTCAATAAACATTATATTGTTGTTGTTGTTATGTGCTGTCAAGTCGGACCTGACTCATAGTTACCTGTCCTTGAGTTTCCGAGGTGGTATCACTATGGAAGTAGATTGTCCAACCTTCCTTCTGAGGAGCGGTTGGTGAGTTTGAACCACCAACCTTCTGGTTAGCAGTCAAGTGCCTTAGGCACTACACTACCAGAGCTCGCATTATATACAAACAAAACAAGAAAGGCCTCACTGCTGTCAAGTCAATTTCAACTCATACCAACCCCTCCTTGGGTTTCCAAGGTGGTATCTCTACCGAAGTAGATTGCCCAATCTTCCTTTTGAGGAGTAATTCTGGTAATGCTGCTGCCAATACAAAAGGGAGAAGGAACTAGTAGCTGCCCAAAAGCAGCTCACAATCTACATGGAAGACAAGAACACAATATCCACAAAACAGTGGGATAAATGTACAAATGGTGTGTACAAAGGATAATGGAGGCACAAAAGATTGGAGTATACACTAAAGAAATAACCCTCTTGCTTCTAAAATCTCAGACCTGAGAAAAAGACAAGATGTTATGCTTAAAAAAAGAAAGGTCTTATGTATTTGTTTGTGCTGCAGATATATCCATGAATGCAGCAGAGCACGCAGGAGACAGTTATGAAAACATCATATTCACAACCAAACACCTTGAGGGAATGAGTTGCTGAGTATGGAGGCTCAGGACCATGGTCTTAGTCCTATGACCAATTAAGGTCAATTGGCATAACAAATCCATAAAGACAATGTTCTACATACTACTTTGGTGAGTAATGACTGGGGTCTTGAAAGCTTGTGAACAGCCATCTATGGTGCAACTATTGGTCTCTGCCAGTCTAGAGCAAAGAGGAAAGAAAATCAAAGACACAAAGAAACAATTAGTCCAAAGGACTAATGGACTACATGAACCCCAGCCTCCATGACTCTAACACCAAAACTAGATGGTGCCCAGCTACCATGGCTAACTCCTCTGAAAGGAATCACAATAAGAGGTCCCAAATACAGTGGCGGGGAAATGTGGAACCAAACTCAAAATCATAAAAAAAAAAAAAAAAA
>NW_006921603.1:17075466-17088913 GCF_000298275.1 Orycteropus afer afer | reverse complement strand
TTGGATAAGGTGAACTGTAATAGCAGGAGGGTATGCACTCATTAGAACAATCAAGCACACGAGATCAAGAGGACAGTATTTGCCCAAGGATAGAGCTAGGAAGGTGGGAGGGGATGAGAAGGAAATATGAAGGGAAGGGATAGACATGGGGAGGCAGTGGGAAAAATGCTGTTACAGTGTGAGGATTGCAGTAAATATCAAAAACAGGATGTGTATGGATTTGTGAATGGAAAACAAATTTGTTCTGTAAACTTTCACCCAAATCACAATTTTTACAAAGTAGAATGGTCTTCACACCTAGTAGTATGGCTATTGTCAGAAAATAACAAGTGTGAAAAATTTGGAACCCTTGTGCATTGCTGGAAGGATGGAAAATGGTGTAGCTGCTGTGATAAATAGTTTGGCAGTTCTTCAAAAATTTAAACACAGAATTACCATATGACCCAGCAATTCCATGCCTTTGTATGTTGTTGTTATGTGCCTTCAAGTCGGACCAGACTCATAGTGACCCCTCCTTGGGTTTCCGAGGCAGTATCACTACAGAAGTAGATTGTCCCATCTTCCTTCCGATGAGTGGCTGGTGGGTTTGAACCGCCAGCCTTCTGGTTAGCAGTCAAGTGCCATAGGTACTATGCTACCAGAGCTCCTATGCCTTTGTATATACTCCCAAATCTTGAAACAGACACTCAAATAGATATTTCTACACTAATGTTTATTGCTGCATCATTGACAATAGACAAAAGGTGAAAGCCTAAGGGTCCATCAGCAGATGAATGGATAAACAAAATGTGGTAGATACATACAATGGAAAATTACTCAGCCACAAAGAGAAATGAAGTCCTGATACATGGTATGACATGGATGAGCCTTGAGAACATCATGCTGAGTGAAAAGTCAGTACAAAAGGACAAATACTGTATAATTTCACTTACATGAAATATCTATAATAGATAAATTCATAGACAGAAATGTTTATTAGTGATTACCAGGGGCAGGTTGTTGTTGTTGTTGTTTGCCATCGAGTCGGCCCCGACTCATAGCAACCCCTCCTTGGGTTTCCGAGGCAGTATCACTACAGAAGTAGATTGCCCAATCTTCCTTCCGAGGAGTGACTGGTGGGTTTGAACCGCCAGCCTTCTGGTTAGCAGTCAAGTGCCACTATGCTACCAGAGCTCCACCCGGGGCAGGAGGAAGGGGAAAATGAGTGCTATTGCACAAGTACTGAGTTTCCTTTGGAGAATGAAAACGTTTTGGAAATAAATAGTGGTGATGATTGCACAACCTAGTGAATGTAATTAAGGTCACTGATGTGTTAGTTAAAATGGCAAATTTTTTGTTATGTATATCTTTTACTATAATTAAAATAAAACAAAAAAAAAGCTGTTGGCTAAGA
The DNA here is from genome assembly GCF_000298275.1 of Orycteropus afer afer. Lineage (NCBI taxonomy): Eukaryota > Metazoa > Chordata > Mammalia > Tubulidentata > Orycteropodidae > Orycteropus > Orycteropus afer. The sequence goes on along the minus strand of NW_006921603.1, from coordinate 17,087,520 downwards.
CTCAGGATCACTCCCTTGTTCTCTATTAACTCAATTTTTGGCTTTCAATAATTATTTTTCAACTCTTTGGAACTTTATGACCCAATTGTGTCTACCAGTCTCTCCCTTCATCTTCTTTCCCAGCTGCACCTCTGAGGCTTTGTGTGCACCACGGTAGAGCCAGCACAGCTCATAACCACTCCATTTGTTTGGATCATCCTCCCTCCTTCCCTATCCCCACCTCCACCCATCCCAAGTATCTGTAGTACTCTAAGTTTGGTCTGACGACCAGCAGCAGCAGCAGCAGCAGCACCTGGGCACTTGTTAGAAATGCAGAATCTAATGCTCCACTCCAGACCTACTACATTAGATCCTGCATTTTAACAAGATCCCCAGGGGATTCATAAGTTCACTAAGGTTTGCACCACACTCTATTATTGTTTAGACCTCAACTCTGAGCCTTACCTTTATGAAACTTTCATTGACCTTCCTATCCAATTTGTTTGCTTACCTTCATTTGGGAACTGTTATTTATCGTCTCCTTTATGCTTCCATCAATTCATCCACCAACACATTCATCCATCCATCCATCCGTCTGTCCTTGAATCTGAAAACTCTTAATGAGGGCCTACCATTGGCAAGACATCTCCTCTTGGGAGAGATACAGAGATGAAACTTGTACTTTACTTTTCATCAGAAAACTCATAGTCTGGTGGAGGAAGTAAATAGTTTATAGACAATTGTAACAGATAAAGTGCTATTTATTCCATGTATAAGTATATAAATACACATATACATACATGTATATACACACACACACACACACACACACACATATATATATATATACACATAACCAAAACCAAAACTCACTGCCATGGAGTTGGATCTGACTCATAGCGACCCCTCCTTGGGTTTTTCCACGGTGATATCACTACGGAACTAGATTGCCCAACCTTCTTTCTGAGGAGTGACTGGTGGGTTTGAACCACTAGCCATCTGGTTAGCAGTCAAATGCCTTAGGTACTACACCACCAGAGCTCCCATTGGTTTTCTAAGGTTATAGATGTTTACGAAGTAGATTACCCCATCTTCCTTCCATGGAGTGGCTGGTGAGTTTGAACTCCTGGCCTTCTAGTTAGCAGCCAAATTCCTTATCCACTATACCACCAGAGCTCCATATGTGTGTGTGTATGTATATGTATATATGTATATATGACTGCTGACCTTTCAGTTAGCAGTCAAGTAAGTGCCTTATCCACTACACCACCAGAACTACCAAATATATATATATATATATATATATATATATATATATATGGCTTTTATAATAATAAGGGCTTGGACAGGGGCTAAGGGTACACAAAGTAGGCACACTTCATTCAGCTGAGGGAGTCAGAGAAGCCTCATTAGAGACAGTGACATCCAACCTGAATCCTAATCCTCCACGTCTCAGCTTACACATTCCTCCTCCAGGAAACCTTCCCAGATGTCCCTGAACTAGGTTAGGGGCTCCTGCTCTATGCTCTATCCCATAGGAATCAGCCTGGAAAAGAGGCAAGGAAACATATTCTAACCTTGAAAGCAGCATCTGCAAAAGTTTACAGGCTAAAATTATCATAGATCATGTGATATATATATTAGTAATAATATATATATTATATATAATAATTTCCATGTATCTCTGTCTCCCCTATTCATCTGTGAGTTCCTTAAGGGCAGAAATTGTCTTGTTGATCTCTATATTCCTAGTGTCTGGCATACAGTAGGTGTTCAATAAATACACAGATGGGAGAATAACAAGAAGACAGGTTGGAGGGGGATTTCTTCTGGATTTAGTTCATTGTCCACCAAACTAGTATCTTGTACTCCCTTGTACTAGAGAGGTAGGATAAGATCTCTAAGAGAAAATGGTGTATTTTTCAATGAACGGAAGACATCACAGAAGGTGGCAGGCACATGAGTCCTCTACAAGTTAAAATTATTCTTTAAAAATATGTATATCTCATTTATTGGTGACTGTCAAAAGGGTGCGGGGGGCGGGTGAGTTCAGAAGTGGATTTAGGGTAAAACATGAGCATATGCATATGCCTCTCCAGTTTCAACTCCAAAGGCACATGTGTCTTTCCCTGAAAACTTATCATATGTGACTTGTTAGGTGCCGTTGAGTCAGCTCTGACTCACAGAAACCCTAAGTACAACAGAATGAAACACTGCCCAGTCCTGTGCCAGCCTCACCATCCTTGCTATACCTGAACCCATCATAGCAGCCACTGTGTCAATCCATCTCGTTGAGGGCCTTCCCCTTTTACGCAAATCCTCCACTTTACCAAGCATGATATCTTTCTCTAGATAACAGTCCCTTCTGACAACATGACTAAAGTAGGTGAAATGAAGTCTGGCCATTCTTGCTTCCAAGAGCATTTCAGCTGCTCCTCTTCCAGGACAAATTTGTTCGTTTTTCTGGCAGTCCATGGTACTTTCAGTATTCTTCACCAATACCACAACTCAAAAGCATCGATTCTTCTTTGGTCCTCTTTATTCATTGTCCAGCTTTCACATGCATATGAGGCAATCAAAAATACCATGGCTCAGTGTGGTAGTTATGTTTGTGTGTCAACTTGGCTGGGCCTTGTTGAGTGGCTGGGCAGCTGGTGGTTGTTATTCCGCATGATGAGACTGGCAATCAACTCCATGGTGGGATCTACCACAAGCAGCTGAGTAGCTGCCTTTGGGAATGTGGTCTGCTTTCTGTATTTAAGGAGAAGCCTTGGGAATGGTCTCTAGCCTATGGCACTCTTGGACCCTGCACGTGGCTGTGTCTTTGCTGAGCAGCCTGCTATGCTCTGCCGACCTTGGGACTTACAATGGACTTAAGTTAATGACATGCCATGTGGTTTGGTAACATTGGGACTGTGCCTTTTTACTTGTCAACCTTGGGGCTTCTCAGCCTCAGCAGCCAGCAGCTGTCTGAGTGAAGAAACACCTCTAGCTCCAGTGGGCTGGGAGCAGGAGGCAGAGCTGGACCCCAAGGTTGAGGGGCTTTCACCCAGCTCCTAGAGCCTGGCACTTTGAACTTGGACTTAAAGCTTCCAAATTGTAAGAATAAACTCATGTTTGTTAAGACCATCCCATTTCTGGTATACATCCTGTCAAATCAGTAGTAGGTAACCAAAATACTTGGGTTAGGCACATCTTATTCTTCAAAGAGACGTCTTTGCTCTTCAGCACTTTAAAAAGGTCTTTTGCAGCAGATTTGCCCAGTGTAATACCTTGTCTGATTTCTTGATTGCAGCTACCATTGGTGTTGATTGTGGAACCGAGTAATATGTGACTTAGTTATTGCAATGTCACTATATTCAGAAGTTCTTAGTGAAGGACTATTTGGAGCAGAGTACATAGTAGACACTTCTAAGGGTTTGATCAATAGGCATTTATTACCCACAGAATAAACAGGACAGGGATGAGTAGAATAAACACATCAATTTCAGCCAAAGTTCCTTGAAGCTAGGTTCCTGTTCACAGAGTTAAATTGCATCCAAGTACACCCCAGTTCATGGCTTAGGAGGAGAATGTCTAAATTCCTCTCTCCCAAGATTAAATATTAATCGAACAGTCATGTCTACATGCCAAATAGCATGAATAGAGGGCAAGTAGGGGAAGGGGCAATGAAAAAGGGAAGTAAAAGGTAATAAAAGTGGAAGTCTTCCCCCACCCTGTAGACAATGAACATCATTTATTGCCTCTGGTTGGGTTACTAAGGAGCCCTGGTGTTGCAGTGGCTAAAGCACTCGACTGCTAACAGAAAAGTCAGAGGTTTGAACCCATCAGCTACTACATGGGAGAAAGATGTGGCAGTCTGCTTCTGTGAAGGGTTACAGCCTTGAAAACCCTATGGGGCAGTTCTACTCAGTCCTATAAGTCACTATGAGTCAGAATCCACTGGACGGCAATGGGTTAGGTTTTTGCTTCAGGCTACTCTAAAGTAACTGGTGCCAGACAACACCCCTTCCTCCTTTACCGCACTAAGATACAGTTCTGGGTTTCTTCAGTGGGCAATCATCTCCCCCTAAAGCACACACTTTATGTCCATTAGTAGCTAAAGAGATAGTGAAGAGGAAATTATATTACAGCACACTTGTGCTTCTAGTAGCCTGTGTGTTAATTTCTTCTGCAAATAGAACAGGGGCGGGTGCCTCTTCTGTCCATTCCTAGGAAGAGAGCCCAGGCTCAGAGCCTTAAGTCCCCACCCTCTTCTTTTTATGCTATTCAGATTATGAACTTTAGAGTAAAATGGACATTAAATATCCTCTATACCACCAATTTCCATTTGTGGCCCTTGGCCCTGTTAGAGTTATTGCAAGAGGTCTAAGAATCTATGTCAGCACTCAGCACTGGGTGCAGATCGAACAAAGATTATACCTTCACAAATAGTTTGTTCCCCACCCCCGAAATCATAGCAAAGCAGCTAAGAGCATTGGCTATGGAGCCAGACTGCCTGGTATTGAATCTCAGCTTCAACGGTACTAGCTGCATGCTCTTAACAAGTTTCTTAACCATTCTGTGCCTCAATTTTCCCATCTGTAAAATGAGAATAATTACTATACCTATTTCATAGGATTTAGTGATCTAATATTCATGTGGCACTTACCATAACATTGGGAACATAACAAATATTGGTTAAACAATATAAATAACAATAAAGTTATTTGTGCATATATTTGGTATTATCTGTCTTTCTGTGGTGTCCTTGAATGGTGCAAACGCTTAATGTGCTCAACCACAAGTGAAACGTTGGAGGGTCAAGTCTACCCAGAACACCTTGGAAGAAAGGCCTCATGACATATTTCTGGAAAAACAGCCATTGAAAACCCTATGGAGCACAATTCTACTCTGACACACATGGAGTTGCCATGAGTCCGAATTGACTCAACAGCTACTAGTACAGGTCTCTCCCTGGCCTGTAAGGCGTATCTGCCTTGTTCTTAGCAATATCTAAGTACTAGCACAGTAGCTGATACATAGCTAGTACTGGGTTAATACTCTTATGTAAGGTTGATTCTTTACCTCTTTCCTCAGTACATCTCCCTGTTGCAAGAACTCCCTATTGCTCACTGCACCAAGCCCAGCTTCTCTGCCTGAACTTCAAGCCTTCAGTACCTTCAACACATTTGGTTTCTCTAGCTCACACATTCTCAGTAGGGGTGATGTCATCCCTGAGGGGGTAGACATTAGTTCTTGAAGTTCAAAAAAATCTTATCCTTTTTATATATGTGGCACATAAATAGATCTGTAGTACATAAGTAGATATACCCATGATATTATGATTACTTTGGTGGACATTAGGAAAAATGTCTAAATATGCTGGGGGAAGGCAATAATGAAAAAGTTTGAGAAACATTTCTGTGACCTTATTTTCTTCAGGAGAAATGGTGTTGTTTAAGGGAATAATTTCTTTTTTCCTTTCTTTAGCCCTCAGTTTCCTCAGATATGAGAAGGGATTTTCTCTAAGGCCTTTTTTGGCTCTGACAGCTGATCCTTACAAGACTCAGGTGCTCACCAGGACCACACGTATGTACTCACACAGAGCCTTTGCCCCTTTCACACATGAATTTCATTCCTGTGGTAGTTAAGGTTGTGTGTCAACTTAGCTGGGCCTGGTTGAGTGGCTGGGCAGCTGGCAGTTATTCTCCATGATGAGACTGGCAATCAACTCCATGGTGGGATCTACCACAAGCAGCTGAGTAGCTGCTTCAGGGATGTGGTCTGCTTCCTGTATATAAGCAGCAGCTTTGGGAATGGTCTCTAACTTATGGCATGTAGCAGTGTCGTTGTTCAGCAGCCTGCCATGCTCTGCCAATCTTGGGGCTTTTAATTGGCTTGAATTAATGGCCTCCTGTGTGGTTTGGGAATATCGGGACTGTGCCTTGTTACTTATCAACCTTGGGTTTGTCAGCCTCAGCAACCAGTAGCTGAGTGAAGAAAAGCCTCCCACTTCAATGGGCCAGGAGAAGGGGGCAGAGCTGAAGCCCAGGGTTGAGGGGCTTTCACCCAGCCCCTAGAGCCTGGCACTTTGAACTCGGACTTAAAGTCTCCAAATTATAAGAATAAACTGCTGGTTTGTTAGAGCCATCCCATTTGTGGCATCTCCTGTTAGAACAGCACAAGGTAACCCAAACAATTCCTATCTACAAGCCTTTATTTATTCTTGTCGTTCCTTTCTCACATATTCCCATAACTTCTGCTTCTAGGCCCCACCATGTTCACATGAAAACCAGTTGACACAGACTCAATTTTCTCATGGTGACCCCATATGTGTCAGACTAGAAGTCTGCTCCATAAGGTTTTCAGTGGCTGATTTTTCAGAAGTTGATCAATAAGCCTTTCTTTTGAGGTTCCTCTGAGTGGACTCAAACTTCCAACCTTTCAATTAACAGCCAAGCAGGTTAACTGTTTCCATCACCCAGGGACTCCCTTCACATGAAAAATAAACCAAGCCAGTTGCTTTCAAGCCAATTCAATTACATGGCACCTTAATATATCATAGAGCAGAGCTGTGCTGTATAGGGTTTTCAAGGCTATGACCTTACAGAAGCAGATCTTTCTTCCCAGTGTGGGTGGGTAGGTTTGTGGCACCACCATCTTTTGGCTAGTATTTGGGAGCTTAGGCATTTGTACCACCCAGGGACTCCTTCCCTTCACATAAAGCCTCCTCTAATGATACTCCCCCTTCCAGCCCTGGTAAGGCTGGCTTGGGTGTGAGTGAGGACTGGAGTGAGGGGTGATTCCTCAGAGCCCTGAGATATTGGATTTCTAGTCAGCACTTATGACAGTACCTGTCATAAAATAGATACTTAATAAGTATTTACTAAGTGAAGAATCCTTTTGCCATACTTATTCAATCTGTATGGTGAGCAAATAATCTGAGAAGCTGGACTATATTAAGAAGAATGCAGCATTAGGATTGAAGGAAAAGTTATTAATAACCTGTAACACACAGATGGCACAACCTTGCTTGCTGAGAGTGAAGAAGACTTGAAGCACTTTCTGATGAAGATCAAACACTACAGTCTTCAGTATAGATTACACTTCAACATAAAGAAAATGACTATCCTCACAACTGGACCAATAAGCAGCATCAGGATAAATACATAAAGGATTGAAGTTGTCAGGGATTTCATTTCACTTGGATCCACAATCAATACCAATAGAAGCAGCAGTCAAGAAATAAGACTTGGCAAATCTTGCAAATATTGCACTTGACAAATCTGCTGTGAAAGACCTCTTTAAAGTGGTAAGGAGCAAAGATATCACTGTGAAGACTAAGGTGCATCTAACCCAAGCCATGGTGTTTTCAATCACCTCATGTGCATGTGAAAGCTAGACAATGAATAAGGAAGAACAAAGAAGAGTTGATGCCTTTGAATTGTGGTATTGGTGAAGACTACTGAAAATGCCAAGCACTGCCAGAAGAACAAACAAATCTGTCCTGGAAGAAGTGCAGCCAGAATGCTCCTTGGAAATAAGAATGACCAGAGTTCATCTAACTTACTTTGGTCATGTTGTCAGAAGAGACCATTCCCTGAAGAAGGATAAGTGGAGGGTCAGTGAAAAAAGGGAAGACCGTCAACAAGATGAATTGACATGGTGGCTGCAATGATGGGCTCAAATATAGCAAGAACTGTGAGAATGCCACAGGACTAGGCAGAGTTTCGTTCCGTTATATATAGGGTCACTATGAGTCGGAGCTGACTCCATGGCATTGACAATAACAAGTGAAGAATAGGTGAAAGAATAAATAAATTGTTTTTGTAATGCTCCTCTTTATCCTCCACAATCCTTTTCACAATGTCCAGAGCAGCCAAGAACCCACTGATTAGAGAGGGCTTGTCTTAGTTTGGGTTTTCCCAGAAGCAAACCATAAGACAAGGATTTGAGTGCCAGTGTCTGTTTGGAAGGTGATCCAAGAAACACTGGTAGGGGAGTGGACAAGTAAGATAGGGAAGGAACAGATGCCAGTAAAAATTGTATACCAAGCAAGGCACCACTATGGGCAACTAAAACCAAAACAAAACTCACTGCTGTTGAGTTGGATCTGACTCACAGAGACCCCTCCTTGGGTTTCCGAGGCAGTATCACTAGGGAAGTAGATTGCCCAACCTTCCTTCTGAGGAGTGGCTGGTGGATTTGAACTGCAAGCCTTCTGGTTAGCAGTCAAATGTCTTAGGCACTATGCCACCAGAGCTCCCTTATGGGCAACTGGAGGGTGCTTAATTCCACTGGAGAACTCTGGAAGCTGTGTTCTTGCTCCACAGAGAAGAAGGAGCTGGGGTACTTATCCACAAAGTCCATGAGATATTGATTGAGGACCCCTCCCAGGGATAATTGACTCCTTGGCACTTCCAGCCTACAGTAGGTGAGGGTATAGTAGGTGCTAGCAAAGAGACCCAAGTGCTGGTAGTTGATTCAGTCAGGAGAAAACACCTACAACATCTGCTAGAGGAATGCAGGTAAGGAGTAAGGTAGAAAGAACTGCTCAAAATCTTTCATTTCTCTCCTTGCCCAAATCCTAAACACATTCCATTCCAAACAGATTGTTATCACGCATTTGTCAAATACTTTGTATTTTTAATCCTTCTTTTACTTCTATCACAACCCTGTGGCAATCTCCCTATGATGGTGGATGATGAAGTCCAGGGAACAAATGGAGAGCCCTTAATGGGGTTCCCTGGAGTTAGTTATGCAATGCCTTGTGTGACAGGCAGGGATGGCAGGGGTTGCTGTTGGTGTGGTGTTATGACTGCTGTCTCCATTTGTCAGATGAAGAAACTAAAGCACAAAGACTTAAAGTACACTGTCCAAGGTCACATAGCTAATTGGGGACAAACTGGATGAAAAGATAAGCACTTTGCCAAGGCCAGAGCACTTTCCACTGCTCCAGGCAAGGTTAGGATATTGTAGTTCTGTTAAACTTTCTACTCCTTCAGCTTCTTCCTGTCTGGTGGGACTGACCAAACTTGAGCCACTCCTACCCTCTTGTAAAGTTCTATGAGCACAGAGAAAAAGGCAAAGAAACACAGCTGATCTTGGCAAAGGGCCCTCTGACAGTCCATCTCACTCTCAATTGGGAAGAAAAAGCCCTGAGCTTTAGATTCAACTCTGCTAGTAGCTTCCCATGAAGCTTTAGTCAAGTCGTTTAGCCTCTCTGAAGGTCTTCCCTATGAAGTGGTTAAGATTCCCTGTCTATCCTGTGAGATATGGTACAAGAAAGTATTTTGTCTGACTGTAAAATGCCATAAAAAATGAGATTTTGTTGTTGTTAGCATTAACAACATCTCCTTTCTCTGAATTCCTAATGTGCTTGAGGAAGGACACACAAACCCCCAATAGCACATTGCATTTTAAATGGCTTGCCAGGCCCTGCTATGCCATGTTTTTTCTTGCCTCCCATGCTCTTGCACAGTGTTTCCCTCTGCCTCTGCTCATGTATTTCCTGCTCATCTTTCAGTACCTGCTCCATAAACACTTCTTCAGGAATCCTTTCCAGCAGTCTGAATTGTATGTCCCACCTCTGTGTACCCTTAGTTCCCTGGATTCTCTCTGTTGTTTGTTCCCTTCTTTGTCCTCCACCAAAAGTGTAAACTTCTGCTAAACCAGTGGACCTTTATCTCTCTGTACACAAATATACGCTGACACATAGAAAGCGCTCAATAAGGGCTTGTCGAGTGAATGAATGAATAAGCAAATAAATGTGAGTTCTATATGTCTCCTCAACCTGAGAGTCAGCTACCTGGGGACAATGAAAGAATGCTACACTTGGAGCTGGGAGACTGAGTTATTCTTCTCTTGCTCCGTGTTAGCACCAGCACCAAAGGAGGCCCTTTAACCAGAGTCTAACACTTCTGTTGCCCTCTGAAAGCCATTAGACATTTGGAGCAATTGTTTTCACAAAACCTGGATCACATGCTCCAGAGTTCAGGAAAATTCCAGACCATAGCCTCCTACAGTTTCAACCTAAGAAAAACCCACTTGCTGCTCAAAATTGCTGATTTATTGTTGGCTTCCCTTTGCCTGTTACATTCTCTTGCAGTGAGAAATTGTGTTTCCCTGTCGGGTAAGTGGTTCTTCTGTAGCCACGTAGTAATCACTGGAGAGTCCATTGTTATTACTACCATAACATGACTAATCATTAGTGCTTATTAAGCCTAAATGTTCCAGATACTGTACATGAATTACAGCATTTGGGATTGGAAGGGGCCTTAGAAGTCACAGACTTTAACAGCTTTAGGTCTGAGTTTGAATCTGGTTCTTTGAACAAGTCTTAATTTTCTCATCTGTCACAGGGTTATTCTGAATATTAAGCAGGAAAATGAGTATATATCATATTTTTAAGCACATAACGTTCTGTGTTTGTTTGCCAGCTATGCTATCTGCCCCCCCCCCATGAGGTACTTTCGTAAGCATGCTATACGAATTGCCATAGTATGTTTATGAAAATACCTGGTTGAGGGAAGGGCATGGTTGGCAAATAAATGTAGAATGCATGTGTTATTTGTGTAAAAATATGGTACATTAGCTTGGACATAAGATGACTGAATAATGGCTAGTTTTCTCCCTCCAGTGGCATCACTAGGGTTGTGTCACTCATGCTGTCACATATCCTTCCCCCATGGATCTCCTCCTGTATGAGGCCATACAGAATCCTTAGTGATGTTTATTATAAATTTTAATCATAATAATATGTAATAATTAGAGTTGTCAATTGTTCATAATACTTCTCACATTATATGAATACTAACAACAAAATTGTTTTGTAAAAGTTTTGTACATTGAATTCCATTATTGTTATTGTTATTATGTGCCATCAAGTCCACTCCAACTCATAGCAACTCCATGTAAAAGGGAATGAAACAGTGCCCAGTCATGTGCTATCCTCACAATCCTTGTTTTACTTGAACCCATCATTGCAGCCACCATGTCAGTCCATCTTGTTGAGGGTCTTCCCCTTTTTTGCTGACCCTCCACTTTACTAAGCACGTTATCCTTCTCCAGGCAATGGCCCCTTCTGACCATATGACCAAAGTAAGTGAGACAAAGTCTGGCCATTTGCACCTCCAGGGAGCATTCTGGCTACATTACCTCCAGGACAGATTTGTTAGTTCTTCTGACAATCAATAGTATTTTCAGTATTCTTTGACAACACCACAACTCAAAAGCATCAACTCTTCTTTGGTGTTCCTTATTCATTGTCCAGCTTTCACACGCATACACAGCAATTGAAAATATCATGGCTTAGATTACGTGCACCTTAGTCTTCAAAGTGACATCTTAGCGTTCAATGGTTTAAAGAGGTCTTTTGCATATTTTCCCAGTGCAACATGATGTCTGATTTCTTGACTGTTGCCTGCAAGGGTGTTGATTGTGGATCCAAGTAAAATAAAATATATTTCACAACTTCAAATTTTTCTCCATTTATCATACTGCTGCTTATTGGTCTAGTTGTGAAGAGTTTTGTTTTCTTTATGTTGAGATAAAATCCATTCTGCAGACTGTAGTCTTTTATCTTCATCAATAAGTGCTTCAAGTCATCTTCATTTTCAGCAAGCAAGGTTGTGGCATCTGCATATTGCAGGTTGTTAATGAGTCTTACCCCAATTCTGATGCTACATTCTTCTTCACATAGTCCAGCTTTTCAAATTATTTGCTCAGCATACAGATTGAATAAATATGGTGAAAGTATACCCTGACACATACTCTTCCTGATTTTAAACCATGCATTATCCCCTTGTTCTGTTCAAATGACAGCCTCTTTGTCTACATACAGGTTCCTCATAAGCACAATTAAGTGTTCTGGATCCCATTCTTCACAATGTTATCCATAATTTGTTTTTCTTCTTCAGTAGTGCTTTGGTTATTCGAGGTCTCTTTCCTTTCCATATAAAGTTAGTGATAGTTTTTTCCATATCCCTAAAGAAAGTTGATGGGATCTGGATTGGGATTGCATTGAATGTATAGATCGCTTTGGGTAGAACTGACATTTTCACAATGTTCAATCTTCCTATCCACGAGCATGGG
>NW_006921603.1:17065406-17069306 GCF_000298275.1 Orycteropus afer afer | reverse complement strand
AAGAAGAATGTCGTACCTTTTCAGTCTTGCAGGCCCCGAGTGTCCTTGGGGTTGCTGGAAAGCAGAACGTGTTCTTAAGCCCCAGAAATCTGCCAGAGCACTGTCTCTTTAAATATCCAAAATAGTCAAACCGCTTTTTAAACCTACAAAATGGCAGCATCCTCCAGACTGTCAAAAGTCCACAGCTCAGCCCACCTTTCTCTTCACCTTGTCTGTTTGTTCCCCAGCCACTGTGCACAGTCCTCTGTGCATTCCCTGGATAGTAGGGTGATTTTTAGGTTAATTCTTAAGTCCTACCACCATAGGAATCTGTGAGAGTGCTGTCTCTTTAAATATCCAAAATAGTCAAGCCACTTTTTAAACCTATAAAATGGCAGTCTCTCCGGACCGGCAAAAGTCCACAACTCAGCCCACCTTTCTCTTCACCTTCTCTGTTTGTTCCCCAGCCACCGTGCACAGTCCATGCAGTCCCTGGCTAGCAGGGTGATTTTTAGGTTAATTCTTAGGTCCTACCACCAGTCGGGAATCTCTGAGCCACCTGTACTGTCAGGGTCGCTCAGTTCGCTGTCAGACCACAGCTCTGTATGTCTTCTTTTTTTGGAATTTTCACACAAATTCTTATGCTAGTTGGGGTTTAGTCCACTTCTGTATCCTTCCCTTCAAGGCTCAGGGGTCCAAGATTATCTTCTGTGTCTGGGTTAATTGGTTTTCCTTTTCTTTGTTGAAGAGGGTCTGTGCAGTCCTTCAGCCTAGTCCGCCATCTTGCTGGAACTCCCATTCAATGACCTTTTGCTTTCTTCATGGATGATGCTTTTTATGTCATCCCACAACTCATCTGATTTTCAGTCACTGGTGTGCAATGCATCAAACCTATTCTTTAGATTATCTCTAAATTCGGGTGGGATATAGTCAAGGTCATATTTTGGCTATTGTGGACTTGTTTAAATTGTCTTTAGCTTCAAATTGAATTTGCATATCAAGAATTGATGGTCTGTTCCACAATCAGCTCCTGGCCTTGTTTTGGCTGAAGATACTGAGCTTCTCCATTGCCTCTTTCCACAGCTTCTCCATTGTCTCTTTCAAATCAGTTGATCTGATTTCTTTGTATCCCATCTGGCGAGGTCCACATGTTTAACCACCATTTACGTTGTTGAAAAAAAGGTATTTCCAAAGAATAAATCCATTTTCTTATAAAAATCTATCATGCTATCTCTGGCACTGTTTCTATTGCCAGGTCTGTATTTTCCAACTATTCTTGATTTTTTTTGTTTTGTTTTGTTTTGTTTCCAACTTTCACATTCCAATCACCAGAAGTGGATGTCCCTTCCTTCTTGTGAGTCTTATTCTGGAAGCTTTACTGAAACCTGTCCACCATAGGTGACCCTGCTGGTATTTGAAATACCTGTGGCATAGCCTCCAGCCTCATGGCAACACACAAGCCACCAGAGTACATAAAACTGACAGACAAGTGGTGGGAATTACATTATTAGTTACAACATTATTAGTAAATGAGCAAAAGCCTTCCTCCCCTTCTTTTCCTTTAATTACTATTTCATTCTCAAAAAGTTATTGATATAGGTTCACAAATATTAATTACCACTGTATTGTAGCTAAACCACCAGAAAATTTGACAAAATCAGTGACTATAAAAACCCTGGCAGCAATAAAACAACAGCCTGTATTTATAGGCCTGCAGATGAGTTCATGTGATTCGAAGAATCATTGTGATTGGATAATAATGGCAGGTCTGACTGGAGTGCATTAATGCACTGCCATCAGGTTGGATCCAACTCATAGCTACCCTTCCTTGGGTTTCCGAGGTGGTATCCCTATAGAAATAGATTGCCCAATCTTCCTTCCATGGAGTGGCTGGTGGATTTGAACCACCACCCTTCTGGTTAACAGTCAAATGCCTTAGGCACTATGCCACCAGAGCTCCTTTTTTAGGACTAGTACAAGGCTTATGAAAAAACGTTTTTGTTGTTGTTGTAACTAACTGCAGGGATATTTTTAGAAAAAATAACAAATTTGTGCTGAAACAGTGCACAACAATCTTATAGACAGCTATTTTGGTGTCACCCCCTCTGACAGTGTCATCCACTGCAGTCCACACCCCCTGCACTCCCCTGAGGACTCTTTCATTTTACAGATGAGCAAATCCAAGCTCACGGGGATAAAAAGTCATAATCTATATCAAATCACTAGTTAGAAACCTGATGTCTTAATTTCAAGTCTATGCTATTATTTTTGTCCACACTATATTCATAAAAAATCTGTTAACTACCTTGTAAAGAAGCAATGAAGGAGCCCTGGTGGCACAGTGGTTCAGAACTAGACTGTTTACTGAAAGGTCAGTGATTCAAACCCACTAGCTACTCCTGGGAGGAAGATGTGGCAGTTTGCTTCATAAAGATTACAACCTTGGAAAACCCATGGGATAGTTCTACTCTGCCCAATAGAGTCACTATGAGTCGGAATTGACTTGATGGCAATGGACTTAAGGAAACAATTTTTCCTAAGTGAATACTTCAGTTGACAAGTCACCAAGTAAAGAACGGCAAATATTTGAAAAAGAAATGCAGCAACTCTCAAAGAGATGGCCATCCAACACCATAGAACTTGATAGGAACTTCAGCTTTCTACCCCAACTGCCCAACCACCAAGGCTATTCTAGCCTGTGATGAAAATTTAAAATTCAAGTGTTTGTGTAAAACTGTGCAAAATCCGTTTCCCCATCATACACTGACTTTGCACCCCTGCCCTCATCATTACCTTGTAGATGTTTCTGGGACTTAGGCAGGGCACTGGTGCCTGCATTTGAGGTCACTCCTGACTAATGTTCCTGCTGGCTACACTCTCCACCCTTCCAATCCATCCTCCAGGTTGACATCACAATTCTCTTTCTAGAATGCAGATATGTTCCTGTCACTCCTCTGCTCAAAAACTCTTCATGGCTCCCAGTTTCTACAAGATAAAGTACAGATTTTTTTTAACATAGGCAAAATATTTTAAAATGCATGTACACATTGAACAAAATAATGTGTGTATTAAATATACTTTAAAATGATAAGCTCTAGAGAAAGTCTTTATAGAAGAAATGTTATAAATTGAATCATTTGGTTAATTTTTATATCCCAGATGTCAATTTTCTTTGAAGAGAAGACCAAGAATTTGACATTACTAAATACTTCTGTAGTGATACTGCCTCAGAAACCCAAGGAGGGGTCGCTATGAGTCGGGGCCGACTCAATGGCACACAACAACAACAACAAATGTGTAACCACAGATTGCCAGAAAAAAATGAACAAAACTATCTTGAGGAAGAACAGTCTGAATGCTCCTTGGAAGCAAGGATTGTGAGACTTTGTCTCACTTACTTTGGATACATCCTCAAGGGTGACCAATCACTGGAGAAAAACATGATACTTGGTAGAAAGTCAGTGGATAAAAGGGAAACCCTCAGGAGGATAGATTGATGTGGCTGCAACGAGTTCAAACTTAGCTACCATTGTAAGGATGATACAGGAATGGGCAGTGTTGCATTCTGTTATACATAATGTTGCCATAGGTCAGAGCTGACTCAAAGGCACCTAACAACAATAAAATGTGTAACTGACCTAAGATGGGCATCAAGAACTACCATAGTGGAATTCCCAGAATTAATGACTCTGTTGGGAATCAATCAGCACTTCCAGGCTCATTATATAAGACTATGACCTTGGAAGAAGAAATACAATCTTATTCAATTTGGTACCCCTAGCCTAACATCTAATAAGCACACAATAATTTTTAAAAAACTAATGTAATGATCATCAAAAAATTACCAACTAAAAAAAGTCCTGGCCCAGATGGTTTCACTGGAGAATTCTACAAAACATTCAGAGAAGAACTGATACCAAT